>NW_027521133.1:0-122445 GCF_052094955.1 Ictidomys tridecemlineatus | reverse complement strand
TCCATGAAAGTGATTCTCGCCAGTCTCTGCTTAGGGCTACATCAACAGCAAACAAACCATAGAGATAGAACTTGAAACTGCTTTATGGTGTCAAGTTTCAAAGAGCTAGCACAAACCGTGTTTGATTTAGAGTTCCAAATACATGTATCCCTATAGGAGAAAACAGAGTGAAAACTCCAAATGAAACCGGTTATGGCCGACGAAGGGTTTCACCTAGAAGAACGAAATTTGGTGAGCCGAGTGGGATTGGTGTACTGATCATTACCTGAAAGTTTCATCAAGATTGGGTGAAAAAGTGTGTGCTGAGATTTCAGGCAACTCGTAGTTTTTTGGACGCTTGGCAGGCCCTTTCCATGAAAGTGATTCTCGCCAGTCTCTGCTTAGGGCTACATCAACAGCAAACAAACCATAGAGATAGAACTTGAAACTGCTTTATGGTGTCAAGTTTCAAAGAGCTAGCACAAACCGTGTTTGATTTAGAGTTCCAAATACATGTATCCCTATAGGAGAAAACAGAGTGAAACCTCCAAATGAAACCGGTTACTGCCAACTAACAGTTTCACCTGGAAGAACGAAATTTGGCGAGCCAAGTGGGATTGGTGTACTGATCATTACCTGAAAGTTTCATCAAGATTGGGTGAAAAAGTGTGTGCTGAGATTTCAGGCAACTCGTAGTTGTTTGGAAGCTTGGCAGGCCCTTTCCATGAAAGTGATTCTCGCCAGTCTCTGCTTAGGGCTACATCAACAGCAAACAAACCATAGAGATAGAACTTGAAACTGCTTTATGGTGTCAAGTTTCAAAGAGCTAGCACAAACCCTGTTTGATTTAGAGTTCCAAATACATGTATCCCTATAGGAGAAAACAGAGTGAAACCTCAAAATGAAACCGGTTACTGCCAACGAACGGTTTCACCTAGAAGAACGAGATTTGGCGAGCCAAGTGGGATTGGTGTACTGATCATTACCTGAAAGTTTCATCAAGATTGGGTGAAAAAGTGTGTGCTGAGATTTCAGGCAACTCGTATTTTTTTGGAAGCTTGGCAACCCTTTCCATGAAAGTGATTCTCGCCAGTCTCTGCTTAGGGCTACATCAACAGCAAACAAACCATAGAGATAGAACTTGAAACTGCTTTATGGTGTCAAGTTTCAAAGAGCTAGCACAAACCGTGTTTGATTTAGAGTTCCAAATACATGTATCCCTATAGGAGAAAACAGAGTGAAAACTCCAAATGAAACCGGTTATGGCCGACGAAGGGTTTCACCTAGAAGAACGAAATTTGGTGAGCCGAGTGGGATTGGTGTACTGATCATTACCTGAAAGTTTCATCAAGATTGGGTGAAAAAGTGTGTGCTGAGATTTCAGGCAACTCGTAGTTTTTTGGAAGCTTGGCAGGCCCTTTCCATGAAAGTGATTCTCGCCAGTCTCTGCTTAGGGCTACATCAACAGCAAACAAACCATAGAGATAGAACTTGAAACTGCTTTATGGTGTCAAGTTTCAAAGAGCTAGCACAAACCGTGTTTGATTTAGAGTTCCAAATACATGTATCCCTATAGGAGAAAACAGAGTGAAACCTCCAAATGAAACCGGTTACTGCCAACGAACGGTTTCAACTAGAAGAACGAAATTTGGCGAACCAAGTGGGATTGGTGTACTGATCATTACCTGAAAGTTTCATCAAGATTGGGTGAAAAAGTGTGTGCTGGGATTTTAGGCAACTCGCAGTTGTTTGGAAGCTTGGCAGGCCCTTTCCTTGAAAGTGATTCTCGCCAGTCTCTGCTTAGGGCTACATCAACAGCAAACAAACCATAGAGATAGAACTTGAAACTGCTTTATGGTGTCAAGTTTCAAAGAGCTAGCACAAACCGTGTTTGATTTAGAGTTCCAAATACATGTATCCCTATAGGAGAAAACAGAGTGAAACCTCAAAATGAAACCGGTTACTGCCAACGAACGGTTTCAACTAGAAGAACGAAATTTGGCGAACCAAGTGGGATTGGTGTACTGATCATTACCTGAAAGTTTCATCAAGATTGGGTGAAAAAGTGTGTGCTGGGATTTTAGGCAACTCGCAGTTGTTTGGAAGCTTGGCAGGCCCTTTCCTTGAAAGTGATTCTCGCCAGTCTCTGCTTAGGGCTACATCAACAGCAAACAAACCATAGAGATAGAACTTGAAACTGCTTTATGGTGTCAAGTTTCAAAGAGCTAGCACAAACCGTGTTTGATTTAGAGTTCCAAATACATGTATCCCTATAGGAGAAAACAGAGTGAAACCTCAAAATGAAACCGGTTACTGCCAACGAACGGTTTCACCTAGAAGAACGAAATTTGGCGAGCCAAGTGGGATTGGTGTACTGATCATGACCTGAAAGTTTCATCAAGATTGGGTGAAAAAGTGTGTGCTGAGATTTCAGGAAATTCGTAGTTTTTTGGAAGCTTGGCAGGCCCTTTCCATGAAAGTGATTCTCGCCAGTCTCTGCTTAGGGCTACATCAACAGCAAACAAACCATAGAGATAGAACTTGAAACTGCTTTATGATGTCAAGTGTCAAAGAGCTAGCACAAACCGTGTTTGATTTAGAGTTCCAAATACATGTATCCCTATAGGAGAAAACAGAGTGAAACCTCCAAATGAAACCGGTTACTGCCAACGAACGGTTTCACCTAGAAGAACGAGATTTGGTGAGCCAAGTGGGATTGGTGTACTGATCATTACCTGAAAGTTTCATCAAGATTGGGTGAAAAAGTGTGTGCTGAGATTTCAGGCAACTCGTAGTTTTTTGGAAGCTTGGCAGGCCCTTTCAATGAAAGTGATTCTAGCCAGTCTCTGCTTAGGGCTACATCAACAGCAAACAAACCATAGAGATAGAACTTGAAACTGCTTTATGGTGTCAAGTTTCAAAGAGCTAGCACAAACCGTGTTTGATTTAGAGTTTAAAATACATGTATCCCCTATAGGAGAAAACAGAGTGAAACCTCAAAATGAAACCGGTTACTGCAACTAACGGTTTCACCTAGAAGAATGAAATTTGGCGAGCCGAGAGGGATTGGTGTACTGATCATTACCTGAAAGTTTCATCAAGATTGGGTGAAAAAGTGTGTCCTGAGATTTCAGGCAACTCGTAGGTTTTTGGAAACTTGGCAGGCCCTTTCCATGAAAGTGATTCTCGCCAGTCTCTGCTTAGGGCTACATCAACAGCAAACAAACCATAGAGATAGAAGTTGAAACTGCTTTATTGTGTCAAGTTTCAAAGAGCTAGCACAAACCGTGTTTTATTTAGAGTTCCAAATACATGTATCCCTATAGGAGAAAACAGAGTGAAACCTCAAAATGAAACCGGTTACTGCCAACGAAAGTTTTCACCTAGAAGAACGAAATTTGGCGAGCCAAGTGGGATTGGTGTACTGATAATACCTGAAGTTTTCATCAAGATTGGGTGAAAAAGTGTGTGCTGAGATTTCAGGAAACTCGTTTTTTGGAAGCTTGCAGGCCCTTTCCATGAAAGTGATTCTCGCCAGTCTCTGCTTAGGGCTACATCAACAGCAAACAATCCATAGAGATAGAACTTGAAACTGCTTTATGGTGTCAAGTTTCAAAGAGCTAGCACAAACCGTGTTTGATTTAGAGTTCCAAATACATGTATCCCTAAAAGAGAAAACAGAGTGAAACCTCAAAATGAAACCGGTTACTTCCAACGAACGGTTTCACCTAGAAGAATGAAATTTGGCGAGCCGAGTGGGATTGGTGTACTGATCATTACCTGAAAGTTTCATCAAGATTGGGTGAAAAAGTGTGTGCTGAGATTTCAGGCAACTCGTAGTTTTTTTGGAAGCTTGGCAGGCCCTTTCCTTGAAAGTGATTCTCGCCAGTCTCTGCTTAGGGCTACATCAACAGCAAACAAAGCATAGAGATAGAAGTTGAAACTGCTTTATTGTGTCAAGTTTCAAAGAGCTAGCACAAACCGTGTTTGATTTAGAGTTCCACATACATGTATCCCTATAGGAGAAAACAGAGTGAAACCTCAAAATGAAACCGGTTACTGCCAACGAACGGTTTCACCTAGAAGAACGAAATTTGGCGAGCCAAGTGGGATTGGTGTACTGATCATTACCTAAAAGTTTCATCAAGATTGGGTGAAAAAGTGTGTGCTGAGATTTCAGGCAACTCGTAGTTGTTTGGAAGCTTGGCAGGCCCTTTCCATGAAAGTGATTCTCGCCAGTCTCTGCTTAGGGCTACATCAACAGCAAACAAACCATAGAGATAGAACTTGAAACTGCTTTATGGTGTCAAGTTTGAAAGAGCTAGCACAAACCGTGTTTGATTTAGAGTTCCAAATACATGCATCCGTATAGGAGAAAACAGAAGGAAACCTCAAAATGAAACCGGTTACTGCCAACGTTCGGTTTCACCTAGAAGAACGAAATTTGGCGAGCCAAGTGGGATTGGTGTACTGATCATTACCTGAAAGTTTCATCAAGATTGGGTGAAAAAGTGTGTGCTGAGATTTCAGGCAACTCGTAGTTTTTTGGAAGCTTGGCAGGCCCTTTCCATGAAAGTGATTCTCGCCAGTCTCTGCTTAGGGCTACATCAACAGCAAACAAACCATAGAGATAGAACTTGAAACTGCTTGATGGTGTCAAGTTTCATAGAGCTAGCACAAACTGTGTTTGATTTAGAGTTCCAAATACATGTATCCCTATAGGAGAAAACAGAGTGAAACCTCAAAATGAAACCGGTTCCTGCCAAGGAACGGTTTCACCTAGAAGAACGAAATTTGGCGAGCCAATTGGGATTGGTGTACTGATCATTACCTGAAAGTTTCATCAAGATTGGGTGAAAAAGTGTGTGCTGAGATTTCAGGCAACTCGTAGATTTTGGAAGCTTGGCAGGCCCTTTCCATGAAAGTGATTCTCGCCAGTCTCTGCTTAGGGCTACATCAACAGCAAACAAACCATAGAGATAGAACTTGAAACTGCTTTATGGTGTCACGTCTCAAAGAGCTAGCACAAACCGTGTTTGATTTAGAGTTCCAAATACATGTATCCCTATAGGAGAAAACAGAGTGAAACCTCAAAATGAAACCGGTTACTGAAAACGAACGTTTTCACATAGAAGAACGAAATTTGGCGAGCCAAGTGGGATTGGTGTACTGATAATACTTGAAAGTTTCATCAAGATTGGGTGAAAAAGTGTGTGCTGAGATTTCAGGCAACTCGTAGTTTTTTGGAAGCTTGGCAGGCCCTTTCAATGAAAGTGATTCTCGCCAGTCTCTGCTTAGGGCTACAACGACAGCAAACAAACCATAGAGATAGAACTTGAAACTGCTTTATGGTGTCAAGTTTCAAAGAGCTAGCACAAACCGTGTTTGATTTAGAGTTCCAAATACATGTATCCCTATAGGAGAAAACAGAGTGAAACCTCAAAATGAAACCGGTTACTTCCAACGAACGGTTTCACCTAGAAGAACGAAATTTGGCGAGCCGAGTGGGATTGGTGTACTGATCATTACCTGAAAGTTTCATCAAGATTGGGTGAAAAAGTGTGTGCTGAGATTTCAGGAAACTCGTTTTTTGGAAGCTTGCAGGCCCTTTCCATGAAAGTGATTCTCGCCAGTCTCTGCTTAGGGCTACATCAACAGCAAACAAACCACAGAGATAGAACTTGAAACTGCTTTATGGTGTCAAGTTTCAAAGAGCTAGCACAAACCGTGTTTGATTTAGAGTTCCAAATACATGTATCCCTAAAAGAGAAAACAGAGTGAAACCTCAAAATGAAACCGGTTACTTCCAACGAACGGTTTCACCTAGAAGAACGAAATTTGGCGAGCCGAGTGGGATTGGTGTACTGATCATTACCTGAAAGTTTCATCAAGATTGGGTGAAAAAGTGTGTGCTGAGATTTCAGGCAACTCTTAGTTTTTTTGGAAGCTTGGCAGGCCCTTTCCATGAAAGTGATTCTTCCCAGTCTCTGCTTAGGGCTACATCAACAGCAAACAAAGCATAGAGATAGAAGTTGAAACTGCTTTATTGTGTCAAGTTTCAAAGAGCTAGCACAAACCGTGTTTGATTTAGAGTTCCACATACATGTATCCCTATAGGAGAAAACAGAGTGAAACCTCAAAATGAAACCGGTTACTGCCAACGAACGGTTTCACCTAGAAGAACGAAATTTGGCGAGCCAAGTGGGATTGGTGTACTGATCATTACCTGAAAGTTTCATCAAGATTGGGTGAAAAAGTGTGTGCTGAGATTTCAGGCAACTCGTAGTTTTTTGGAAGCTTGGCAGGCCCTTTCCATGAAAGTGATTCTCGCCAGTCTCTGCTTAGGGCTACATCAACAGCAAACAAACCATAGAGATAGAACTTGAAACTGCTTTATGGTGTCAAGTTTCAAAGAGCTAGCACAAACCGTGTTTGATTTAGAGTTCCAAATACATGTATCCCTATAGGAGAAAACAGAGTGAAACCTCAAAATGAAACCGGTTACTGCCAACGAACGGTTTCACCTAGAAGAACAAAATTTGGCGAGCCAAGTGGGATTGGTGTACTGATCATTACCTGAAAGTTTCATCAAGATTGGGTGAAAAAGTGTGTGCTGAGATTTCAGGCAACTCGTAGTTGTTTGGAAGCTTGGCAGGCCCTTTCCATGAAAGTGATTCTCGCCAGTCTCTGCTTAGGGCCACATCAACATCAAACAAACCATAGAGATAGA
This sequence comes from Ictidomys tridecemlineatus, assembly GCF_052094955.1. Classification (NCBI taxonomy): domain Eukaryota; kingdom Metazoa; phylum Chordata; class Mammalia; order Rodentia; family Sciuridae; genus Ictidomys; species Ictidomys tridecemlineatus. The sequence continues at coordinate 115,736 of NW_027521133.1, read as the reverse complement.
ACTTGAAACTGCTTTATGGTGTCAAGTTTGAAAGAGCTAGCACAAACCGTGTTTGATTTAGAGTTCCAAATACATGCATCCGTATAGGAGAAAACAGAAGGAAACCTCAAAATGAAACCGGTTACTGCCAACGTTCGGTTTCACCTATAAGAACGAAATTTGGCGAGCCAAGTGGGATTGGTGTACTGATCATTACCTGAAAGTTTCATCAAGATTGGGTGAAAAAGTGTGTGCTGAGATTTCAGGCAACTCGTAGTTTTTTGGAAGCTTGGCAGGCCCTTTCCATGAAAGTGATTCTCGCCAGTCTCTGCTTAGGGCTACATCAACAGCAAACAAACCATAGAGATAGAACTTGAAACTGCTTGATGGTGTCAAGTTTCATAGAGCTAGCACAAACTGTGTTTGATTTAGAGTTCCAAATACATGTATCCCTATAGGAGAAAACAGAGTGAAACCTCAAAATGAAACCGGTTCCTGCCAAGGAACGGTTTCACCTACAAGAACGAAATTTGGCGAGCCAATTGGGATTGGTGTACTGATCATTACCTGAAAGTTTCATCAAGATTGGGTGAAAAAGTGTGTGCTGAGATTTCAGGCAACTCGTAGATTTTGGAAGCTTGGCAGGCCCTTTCCATGAAAGTGATTCTCGCCAGTCTCTGCTTAGGGCTACATCAACAGCAAACAAACCATAGAGATAGAACTTCAAACTGCTTTATGGTGTCACGTCTCAAAGAGCTAGCACAAACCGTGTTTGATTTAGAGTTCCAAATACATGTATCCCTATAGGAGAAAACAGAGTGAAACCTCAAAATGAAACCGGTTACTGAAAACGAACGTTTTCACCTAGAAGAACGAAATTTGGCGAGCCAAGTGGGATTGGTGTACTGATAATACCTGAAAGTTTCATCAAGATTGGGTGAAAAAGTGTGTGCTGAGATTTCAGGCAACTCGTAGTTTTTTGGAATCTTGGCAGGCCCTTTCAATGAAAGTGATTCTCGCCAGTCTCTGCTTAGGGCTACAACGACAGCAAACAAACCATAGAGATAGAACTTGAAACTGCTTTATGGTGTCAAGTTTCAAAGAGCTAGCACAAACCGTGTTTGATTTAGAGTTCCAAATACATGTATCCCTATAGGAGAAAACAGAGTGAAACCTCAAAATGAAACCGGTTACTTCCAACGAACGGTTTCACCTAGAAGAACGAAATTTGGCGAGCCGAGTGGGATTGGTGTACTGATCATTACCTGAAAGTTTCATCAAGATTGGGTGAAAAAGTGTGTGCTGAGATTTCAGGCAACTCGTAGTTTTTTGGAAGCTTGGCAGGCCCTTTCTATGAAAGTGATTCTCGCCAGTCTCTGCTTAGGGCTACATCAACAGCAAACAAACCATAGAGATAGAAGTTGAAACTGCTTTATTGTGTCAAGTTTCAAAGACCTAGCACAAACCGTGTTTGATTTAGAGTTCCAAATACATGTATCCCTATAGGAGAAAACAAGGTGAAACCTCTAAATGAAACCGGTTACTGCCAATGAACGGTTTCACCTAGAAGAACGAAATTTGGCGAGCCGAGTGGGATTGGTGTACTGATCATTACCTGAAAGTTTCATCAAGATTGGGTGAAAAAGTGTGTGCTGAGATTTCAGGCAACTCGTAGTTTTTTGGAAGCTTGGCAGGCCCTTTCCATGAAAGTGATTCTCGCCAGTCTCTGCTTAGGGCTACATCAACAGCAAACAAACCATAGAGATAGAACTTGAAACTGCTTTATTGTGTCAAGTTTCAAAGAGCTATCACAAACCGTGTTTGATTTAGAGTTCCAAATACATGTATCCCTATTGGAGAAACCAGAGTGAAACCTCAAAATGAAACCGGTTACTGCCAACGAACGGTTTCACCTAGAAGAACGAAATTTGGCGAGCCAAGTGGGATTGGTGTACTGATCATTACCTGAAAGTTTCATCAAGATTGGGTGAAAAAGTGTGTGCTGAGATTTCAGGCAACTCGTAGTTTTTTGGAAGCTTGGCAGGCCCTTTCCATGAAAGTGATTCTCGCCAGTCTCTTCTTAGGGCTACATCAACAGCAAACAAACCATAGAGATAGAACTTGAAACTGCTTTATGGTGTCAAGTTTCAAAGAGCTAGCACAAACCGTGTTTGATTTAGAGTTCCAAATACATGTATCCCTATAGGAGAAAACAGAGTGAAACCTCAAAATGAAACCGGTTACTGCCAACGAACGGTTTCACCTAGAAAAACGAGATTTGGCGAGCCAAGTGGGATTGGTGTACTGATCATTACCTGAAAGTTTCATCAAGATTGGGTGAGAAAGTGTGTGCTGAGATTTCAGGCAACTCGTAGTTTTTTGGAAGCTTGGCAGGCCCTTTCCATGAAAGTGATTCTCGCCAGTCTCTGCTTAGGGCTACATCAACAGCAAACAAACCATAGAGATAGAACTTGAAACTGCTTTATGGTGTCAAGTTTCAAAGAGCTAGCACAAACCGTGTTTGATTTAGAGTTCCAAATACATGTATCCCTATAGGAGAAAACAGAGTGAAACCTCAAAATGAAACCGGTTACTGCCAACGAACGGTTTCACTTAGAAGAACGAAATTTGGCGAGCCAAGTGGGATTGGTGTACTGATCATTACCTGAAAGTTTCATCAAGATTGGGTGAAAAAGTGTGTGCTGAGATTTCAGGCAACTCGTAGTTTTTTGGAAGCTTGGCAGGCCCTTTCCATGAAAGTGATTCTCGCCAGTTTCTGCTTAGGGCTACATCAACAGCAAACAAACCATAGAGATAGAACTTGAAACTGCTTTATGGTGTCAAGTTTCAAAGAGCTAGCACAAACCGTGTTTGATTTAGAGTTCCAAATACATGTATCCCTACAGGAGAAAACAGAGTGAAACCTCAAAATGAAACCGGTTACTGCCAACGAACGGTTTCACCTAGAAAAACAAAATTTGGCGAGCCAAGTGGGATTGGTGTACTGATCATTACCTGAAAGTTTCATCAAGATTGGGTGAAAAAGTGTGTGCTGAGATTTCAGGCAACTCGTAGTTTTTTGGAAACTTGGCAGGCCCTTTCCATGAAAGTGATTCTCGCCAGTCTCTGCTTAGGGCCACATCAACAGCAAACAAACCATAGAGATAGAACTTGAAACTGCTTTATGGTGTCAAGTTTCAAAGAGCTAGCACAAACCGTGTTTGATTTAGAGTTCCAAATACATGCATCTGTATAGGAGAAAACAGAGGGAAACCTCAAAATGAAACCGGTTACTGCCAACGTACGGTTTCACCTAGAAGAACGAAATTTGGCGAGCCAAGTGGGATTGGTGTACTGATCATTACCTGAAAGTTTCATCAAGATTGGGTGAAAAAGTGTGTGCTGAGATTTCAGGCAACTCGCAGTTTTTTGGAAGCTTGGCAGGCCCTTTCCATGAAAGTGATTCTCGCCAATCTCTGCTTAGAACTACATCAACAGCAAACAAACCATAGAGATAGAACTTGAAACTGCTTTATAGTGTCAAGTTTCAAAGAGCTAGCACAAACCGTGTTTGATTTAGAGTTCCAAATACATGTATCCCTATAGGAGAAAACAGAGTGAAACCTCAAAATGAAACCGGTTACTGCGAACGAACGTTTTCACCTAGAAGAACGAAATTTGGCGAGCCAAGTGGGATTGGTGTACTGATAATACCTGAAAGTTTCATCAAGATTGGGTGAAAAAGTGTGTGCTGAGATTTCAGGCAACTCGTAGTTTTTTGGAAGCTTGGCAGGCCCTTTCCATGAAAGTGATTCTCGCCAGTCTCTGCTTAGGGCTACATCAACAGCAAACAAACCATAGAGATAGAACTTGAAACTGCTTTATGGTGTCAAGTTTCAAAGAGCTAGCACAAACCGTGTTTGATTTAGAGTTCCAAATACATGTATCCCTATAGGAGAAAACAGAGTGAAACCTCAAAATGAAACCGGTTACTTCCAACGAACGGTTTCACCTAGAAGAACGAAATTTGGCGAGCCGAGTGGGATTGGTGTACTGATCATTACCTGAAAGTTTCATCAAGATTGGGTGAAAAAGTGTGTGCTGAGATTTCAGGCAACTCGTAGTTTTTTTGGAAGCTTGGCAGGCCCTTTCCATGAAAGTGATTCTTCCCAGTCTCTGCTTAGGGCTACATCAACAGCAAACAAACCATAGAGATAGAAGTTGAAACTGCTTTATTGTGTCAAGTTTCAAAGAGCTAGCACAAACCGTGTTTGATTTAGAGTTCCACATACATGTATCCCTATAGGAGAAAACAGAGTGAAACCTCAAAATGAAACCGGTTACTGCCAATGAACGGTTTCACCTAGAAGAACGAAATTTGGCGAGCCAAGTGGGATTGGTGTACTGATCATTACCTGAAAGTTTCATCAAGATTGGGTGAAAAAGAGTGTGCTGAGATTTCAGGAAACTCGTAGGTTTTTGGAAACTTGGCAGGCCCTTTCCATGAAAGTGATTCTCGCCAGTCTCTGCTTAGGGCTACATCAACAACAAACAAACCATAGAGATAGAACTTGAAACTGCTTTATTGTGTCAAGTTTCAAAGAGCTAGCACAAACCGTGTTTTATTTAGAGTTCCAAATACATGTATCCCTATAGGAGAAAACAGAGTGAAACCTCAAAATGAAATCGGTTACTGCCAACGAACGGTTTCACCTAGAAAACGAAATTTGGCGAGCCAAGTGGGATTGGTGTACTGATAATACCTGAAAGTTTCATCAAGATTGGGTGAAAAAGTGTGTGCTGAGATTTCAGGCAACTCGTAGTTGTTTGGAAGCTTGGCAGGCCCTTTCCATGAAAGTGATTCTCGCCAGTCTCTGCTTAGGGCTACATCAACAGCAAACAAACCATAGAGATAGAACTTGAAACTGCTTTATGGTGTCAAGTTTCAAAGAGCTAGCACAAACCGTGTTTGATTTAGAGTTCCAAATACATGTATCCCTATAGGAGAAAACAGAGTGAAACCTCCAAATGAAACCGGTTACTGCCAACGAACGGTTTCACCTAGAAGAACGAAATTTGGCGAGCCGAGTGGGATTGGTGTACTGATCATTACCTGAAAGTTTCATCAAGATTGGGTGAAAAAGTGTGTGCTGAGATTTCAGGCAACTCGTAGTTTTTTTGGAAGCTTGGCAGGCCCTTTCCATGAAAGTGATTCTTCCCAGTCTCTGCTTAGGGCTACATCAACAGCAAACAAACCATAGAGATAGAAGTTGAAACTGCTTTATGGTGTCAAGTTTCAAAGAGCTAGCACAAACCGTGTTTGATTTAGAGTTCCACATACATGTATCCCTATAGGAGAAAACAGAGTTAAACCTCAAAATGAAACCGGTTACTGCCAATGAACGGTTTCACCTAGAAGAACGAAATTTGGCGAGCCGAGAGGGATTGGTGTACTGATCATTACCTGAAAGTTTCATCAAGATTGGGTGAAAAAGTGTGTCCTGAGATTTCAGGCAACTCATAGGTTTTTGGAAACTTGGCAGGCCCTTTCCATGAAAGTGATTCTCGCCAGTCTCTGCTTAGGGCTACATCAACAGCAAACAAACCATAGAGATAGAACTTGAAACTGCTTTATTGTGTCAAGTTTCAAAGAGCTAGCACAAACCGTGTTTTATTTAGAGTTCCAAATACATGTATCCCTATAGGAGAAAACAGAGTGAAACCTCAAAATGAAACCGGTTACTGCCAACGAACGGTTGAACCTAGAAGAACGAAATTTGGCGAGCTGAGTGGGATTGGTGTACTGATCATTACCTGAAAGTTTCATCAAGATTGGGTGAAAAAGTGTGTGCTGAGATTTCAAGCAACTCGTAGTTTTTTGGAAGCTTGGCAGGCCCTTTCCATGAAAGTGATTCTCGCCAGTCTCTGCTTAGGGCTACATCAACAGCAAACAAACCATAGAGATAGAACTTGAAACTGCTTTATTGTGTCAAGTTTCAAAGAGCTAGCACAAACCGTGTTTGATTTAGAGTTCCAAATACATGTATCCCTATTGGAGAAATCAGAGTGAAACCTCAAAATGAAACCGGTTACTGCCAATGAACGGTTTCACCTAGAAGAACGAAATTTGGCGAGCCAAGTGGGATTGGTGTACTGATCATTACCTGAAAGTTTCATCAAGATTGGGTGAAAAAGTGTGTGCTGAGATTTGAGGCAACTCGTAGTTTTTTGGAAGCTTGGCAGGCCCTTTCCATGAAAGTGATTCTCGCCAGTCTCTGCTTAGGGCCACATCAACAGCAAACAAACCATAGAGATAGAACTTGAAACTGCTTTGTGGTGTCAAGTTTCAAAGAGCTAGCACAAACCGTGTTTGATTTAGAGTTCCAAATACATGCATCCCTATAGGAGAAAACAGAGGGAAACCTCAAAATGAAACCGGTTACTGCCAACGTACGGTTTCACCTAGAAGAACGAAATTTGGCGAGCCAAGTGGGATTGGTGTACTGATCATTACCTGAAAGTTTCATCAAGATTGGGTGAAAAAGTGTGTGCTGAGATTTCAGGCAACTCGCAGTTTTTTGGAAGCTTGGCAGGCCCTTTCCATGAAAGTGATTCTCGCCAGTCTCTGCTTAGGGCTACATCAACAGCAAACAAACCATAGAGATAGACCTTGAAACTGCTTTATAGTGTCAAGTTTCAAAGAGCTAGCACAAACCTTGTTTGATTTAGAGTTCCAAATACATGTATCCCTATAGGAGAAAACAGAGTGAAACCTCAAAATTAAACCGGTTACTTCCAACGAACGGTTTCACCTAGAAGAACGAAATTTGGCGAGCCAAGTGGGATTGGTGTACTGATAATTACCTGAAAGTTTCATCAAGATTGGGTGAAAAAGTGTGTGCTGAGATTTCAGGCAACTCGTAGTTTTTTGGAAGCTTGGCAGGCCCTTTCCATGAAAGTGATTCTCGCCAGTCTCTGCTTAGGGCTACATCAACAGCAAACATACCATAGGGATAGAACTTGAAACTGCTTGATGGTGTCAAGTTTCAAAGAGCTAGCACAAACCGTGTTTGATTTAGAGTTCCAAATACATGTATCCCTATAGGAGAAAACAGAGTGAAACCTCAAAATGAAACCGGTTACTGCCAACGAACGGTTTCACCTAGAAGAACGAAATTTGGCGAGCCGAGTGGGATTGGTGTACTGATCATTACCTGAAAGTTTCATCAAGATTGGGTGAAAAAGTGTGTGCTGAGATTTCAGGCAACTCGTAGTTTTTTGGAAGCTTGGCAGGCCCTTTCCATGAAAGTGATTCTGGCCAGTCTCTGCTTAGGGCTACATCAACAGCAAACAAACCATAGAGATAGAACTTGAAACTGCTTTATGGTGTCAAGTTTCAAAGAGCTAGCACAAACCGTGTTTGATTTAGAGTTCCAAATACATGTTTCCCTATATGAGAAAACAGAGTGAAACCTCAAAATGAAACCGGTTACTGCCAACGAACGGTTTCACCTAGAAGAACGACATTTGGCGAGCCAAGTGGGATTGGTGTACTGATCATTACCTGAAAGTTTCATCAAGATTGGGTGAAAAAGTGTGTGCTGAGATTTCAGGCAACTCGTAGTTTTTTGGAAGCTTGGCAGGCCCTTTCCATGAAAGTGATTCTCGCCAGTCTCTGCTTAGGGCTACATCAACAGCAAACAAACCATAGAGATAGAACTTGAAACTGCTTTATGGTGTCAAGTTTCAAAGATCTAGCACAAACCGTGTTTGATTTAGAGTTCCAAATACATGTATCCCTATAGGAGAAAACAGAGTGAAACCTCAAAATGAAACCGGTTACTGCCAACGAACGGTTTCACCTAGAAGAACGAAATTTGGCGAGCCAAGTGGGATTGGTGTACTGATCATTACCTGAAAGTTTCATCAAGATTGGGTGAAAAAGTGTGTGCTGAGATTTTAGGCAACTCGTAGTTTTTTGGAAGCTTGGCAGGCCCTTTCCATGAAAGTGATTCTCGCCAGTCTCTGCTTAGGGCTACATCAACAGCAAACAAACCATAAAGATAGAACTTGAAACTGCTTTATGGTGTCAAGTTTCAAAGAGCTAGCACAAACCGTGTTTGATTTAGAGTTCCAAATACATGTATCCATATAGGAGAAAACAGAGTGAAACCTCAAAATGAAACCGGTTACTGCCAATGAACGGTTTCACCGAGAAGAACGAAATTCGGCGAGCCAAGTGGGTTTGGTGTACTGATCATTACCTGAAAGTTTCTTCAAGATTTGGTGAAAAAGTGTGTGCTGAGATTTCAGGCAACTCGTAGTTTTTTGGAAGCTTGGCAGGCCCTTTCAATGATAGTGATTCTCGCCAGTCTCTGCTTAGGGCTACATCAACAGCAAACAAACCATAGAGATAGAACTTGAAACTGCTTTATGGTGTCAAGTTTCATAGAGCTAGCACAAACCGTGTTTGATTTAGAGTTCCAAATACATGTATCCCTATAGGAGAAAACAGAGTGAAACCTCAAAATGAAACCGGTTACTGCCAACAAACGGTTTCACCTAGAAGAACGAAATTTGGCGAGCCAAGTCGGATTGGTGTACTGATCATTACCTGAAAGTTTCATCAAGATTGGGTGAAAAAGTGTGTGCTGAGATTTCAGGCAAATCGTAGTTTTTTGGAAGCTTGGCAGGCCCTTTCCATGAAAGTGATTCTCGCCAGTCTCTGCTTAGGGCCACATCAACAGCAAACAAACCATAGAGATAGAACTTGAAACTGCTTGATGATGTCAAGTTTCAAAGAGCTAGCACAAACCGTGTTTGATTTAGAGTTCCAAATACATGCATCCCTATAGGAGAAAACAGAGGGAAACCTCAAAATGAAACCGGTTACTGCCAACGTACGGTTTCACCTAGAAGAACGAAATTTGGCGAGCCAAGTGGGATTGGTGTACTGATCATTACCTGAAAGTTTCATCAAGATTGGGTGAAAAAGTGTGTGCTGATATTTCAGGCAACTCGCAGTTTTTTGGAAGCTTGGCAGGCCCTTTCCATGAAAGTGATTCTCGCCAGTCTCTGCTTAGGGCTACATCAACAGCAAACAAACCATAGAGAAAGAACTTGAAACTGCTTTATGGTGTCAAGTTTCAAAGAGCTAGCACAAACCGTGTTTGATTTAGAGTTCCAAATACATGTATCCCTATAGGAGAAAACAGAGTGAAACCTCAAAATGAAACCGGTTACTTCCAACGAACGGTTTCACCTAGAAGAACGAAATTTGGGGAGCCGAGTGGGATTGGTGTACTGATCATTACCTGAAAGTTTCATCAAGATTGGGTGAAAAAGTGTGTGCTGAGATTTCAGGCAACTCGTAGTTTTTTTGGAAGCTTGGCAGGCCCTTTCCATGAAAGTGATTCTTCCCAGTCTCTGCTTAGGGCTACATCAACAGCAAACAAACCATAGAGATAGAAGTTGAAACTGCTTTATTGTGTCAAGTTTCAAAGAGCTAGCACAAACCGTGTTTGATTTAGAGTTCCACATACATGTATCCCTATAGGAGAAAACAGAGTTAAACCTCAAAATGAAACCGGTTACTGCCAATGAACGGTTTCACCTAGAAGAACGAAATTTGGCGAGACGAGAGGGATTGGTGTACTGATCATTACCTGAAAGTTTCATCAAGATTGGGTGAAAAAGAGTGTGCTGAGATTTCAGGAAACTCGTAGGTTTTTGGAAACTTGGCAGGCCCTTTCCATGAAAGTGATTCTCGCCAGTCTCTGCTTAGGGCTACATCAACAGCAAACAAACCATAGAGATAGAACTTGAAACTGCTTTATTGTGTCAAGTTTCAAAGAGCAAGCACAAACCGTGTTTTATTTAGAGTTCCAAATACATGTATCCCTATAGGAGAAAACAGAGTGAAACCTCAAAATGAAATCGGTTACTGCCAACGAACGTTTTCACCTAGAAGAACGAAATTTGGCGAGCCAAGTGGGATTGGTGTACTGATAATACCTGAAAGTTTCATCAAGATTGGGTGAAAAAGTGTGTGCTGAGATTTCAGGAAACTCGTTTTTTGGAAGCTTGGCAGGCCCTTTCCATGAAAGTGATTCTCGCCAGTCTCTGCTTAGGGCTACATCAACAGCAAACAAACCATAGAGATAGAACTTGAAACTGCTTTATGGTGTCAAGTTTCAAAGAGCTAGCACAAACCGTGTTTGATTTAGAGTTCCAAATACATGTATCCCTAAAAGAGAAAACAGAGTGAAACCTCAAAATGAAACCGGTTACTTCCAACGAACGGTTTCACCTAGAAGAACGAAATTTGGCGAGCCGAGTGGGATTGGTGTACTGATCATTACCTGAAAGTTTCATCAAGATTGGGTGAAAAAGTGTGTGCTGAGATTTCAGGCAACTCGTAGTTTTTTTGGAAGCTTGGCAGGCCCTTTCCATGAAAGTGATTCTTCCCAGTCTCTGCTTAGGGCTACATCAACAGCAAACAAAACATAGAGATAGAAGTTGAAACTGCTTTATGGTGTCAAGTTTCAAAGAGCTAGCACAAACCGTGTTTGATTTAGAGTTCCACATACATGTATCCCTATAGGAGAAAACAGAGTTAAACCTCAAAATGAAACCGGTTACTGCCAATGAACGGTTTCACCTAGAAGAACGAAATTTGGCGAGCCGAGAGGGATTGGTGTACTGATCATTACCTGAAAGTTTCATCAAGATTGGGTGAAAAAGTGTGTCCTGAGATTTCAGGCAACTCATAGGTTTTTGGAAACTTGGCAGGCCCTTTCCATGAAAGTGATTCTCGCCAGTCTCTGCTTAGGGCTACATCAACAGCAAACAAACCATAGAGATAGAACTTGAAACTGCTTTATTGTGTCAAGTTTCAAAGAGCTAGCACAAACCGTGTTTGATTTAGAGTTCCAAATACATGTATCCCTATAGGAGAAAACAGAGTGAAATCTCAAAATGAAACCGGTTACTGCCAATGAACGGTTGCACCTAGAAGAACGAAATTTGGCGAGCCGAGTGGGATTGGTGTACTGATCATTACCTGAAAGTTTCATCAGGATTGGGTGAAAAAGTGTGTGCTGAGATTTCAGGCAACTCGTAGTTTTTTGGAAGCTTGGCAGGCCCTTTCCATGAAAGTGATTCTCGCCAGTCTCTGCTTAGGGCTACATCAACAGCAAACAAACCATAGAGATAGAACTTGAAACTGCTTTATGGTGTCAAGTTTCAAAGAGCTAGCACAAACCCTGTTTGATTTAGAGTTCCAAATACATGTATCCCTATAGGAGAAAACAGAGGGAAACCTCAAAATGAAACCGGTTACTGCCAACGAACGGTTTCACATAGAAGAACGAAATTTGGCGAGCCAAGTGGGATTGGTGTACTGATCATTACCTGAAAGTTTCATCAAGATTGGGTGAAAAAGTGTGTGATGAGATTTCAGGCAACTCGTAGTTTTTTGGAAGCTTGGCAGGCCCTTTCCATGAAAGTGATTCTCGCCAGTCTCTGCTTAGGGCCACATCAACAGCAAACAAACCATAGAGATAGAACTTGAAACTGCTTTATGGTGTCAAGTTTCAAAGAGCTAGCACAAACCGTGTTTGATTTAGAGTTCCAAATACATGCATCCGTATAGGAGAAAGCAGAGGGAAACCTCAAAATGAAACCGGTTACTGCCAACGAACGGTTTCACCTAGAAGAACGAAATTTGGCGAGCCAAGTGGGATTGGTGTACTGATCATTACCTGAAAGTTTCATCAAGATTGGGTGAAAAAGTGTGTGCTGAGATTTCAGGCAACTCGTAGTTTTTTGGAAGCTTTGCAGGCCCTTTCAATGATAGTGTTTCTCGCCAGTCTCTGCTTAGGGCTACATCAACAGCAAACAAACCATAGAGATAGAACTTGAAACTGCTTTATGGTGTCAAGTTTCATAGAGCTAGCACAAACCGTGTTTGATTTAGAGTTGCAAATACATGTATCCCTATAGGAGAAAACAGAGTGAAACCTCAAAATGAAACCGGTTACTGCCAACGAACGGTTTCACCTAGAAGAACGAAATTTGGCGAGCCAAGTGGGATTGGTGTACTGATCATTACCTGAAAGTTTCATCAAGATTGGGTGAAAAAGTGTGTGCTGAGATTTCAGGCAACTCGTAGTTTTTTGGAAGCTTGGCAGGCCCTTTCCATGAAAGTGATTCTCGCCAGTCTCTGCTTAGGGCCACATCAACAGCAAACAAACCATAGAGATAGAACTTGAAACTGCTTTATGGTGTCAAGTTTCAAAGAGCTAGCACAACCGTGTTTGATTTAGAGTTCCAAATACATGCATCCCTATAGGAGAAAACAGAGGGAAACCTCAAAATGAAACCGGTTACTGCCAACGTCGGTTTCACCTAGAAGAACGAAATTTGGCGAGCCGAGTGGGATTGGTGTACTGATCATTACCTGAAAGTTTCATCAGGATTGGGTGAAAAAGTGTGTGCTGAGATTTCAGGCAACTCGTAGTTTTTTGGAAGCTTGGCAGGCCCTTTCCATGAAAGTGATTCTCGCCAGTCTCTGCTTAGGGCTACATCAACAGCAAACAAACCATAGAGATAGAACTTGAAACTGCTTTATGGTGTCAAGTTTCAAAGAGCTAGCACAAACCCTGTTTGATTTAGAGTTCCAAATACATGTATCCCTATAGGAGAAAACAGAGGGAAACCTCAAAATGAAACCGGTTACTGCCAACGAACGGTTTCACATAGAAGAACGAAATTTGGCGAGCCAAGTGGGATTGGTGTACTGATCATTACCTGAAAGTTTCATCAAGTTTGGGTGAAAAAGTGTGTGCTGAGATTTCAGGCAACTCGTAGTTTTTTGGAAGCTTGGCAGGCCCTTTCCATGAAAGTGATTCTCGCCAGTCTCTGCTTAGGGCCACATCAACAGCAAACAAACCATAGAGATAGAACTTGAAACTGCTTTATGGTGTCAAGTTTCAAAGAGCTAGCACAAACCGTGTTTGATTTAGAGTTCCAAATACATGCATCCGTATAGGAGAAAGCAGAGGGAAACCTCAAAATGAAACCGCTTACTGCCAACGAACGGTTTCACCTAGAAGAACGAAATTTGGCGAGCCAAGTGGGATTGGTGTACTGATCATTACCTGAAAGTTTCATCAAGATTGGGTGAAAAAGTGTGTGCTGAGATTTCAGGCAACTCGTAGTTTTTTGGAAGCTTTGCAGGCCCTTTCAATGATAGTGATTCTCGCCAGTCTCTGCTTAGGGCTACATCAACAGCAAACAAACCATAGAGATAGAACTTGAAACTGCTTTATGGTGTCAAGTTTCATAGAGCTAGCACAAACCGTGTTTGATTTAGAGTTCCAAATACATGTATCCCTATAGGAGAAAACAGAGTGAAACCTCAAAATGAAACCGGTTACTGCCAACGAACGGTTTCACCTAGAAGAACGAAATTTGGCGAGCCAAGTGGGATTGGTGTACTGATCATTACCTGAAAGTTTCATCAAGATTGGGTGAAAAAGTGTGTGCTGAGATTTCAGGCAACTCGTAGTTTTTTGGAAGCTTGGCAGGCCCTTTCCATGAAAGTGATTCTCGCCAGTCTCTGCTTAGGGCCACATCAACAGCAAACAAACCATAGAGATAGAACTTGAAACTGCTTTATGGTGTCAAGTTTCAAAGAGCTAGCACAAACCGTGTTTGATTTAGAGTTCCAAATACATGCATCCCTATAGGAGAAAACAGAGGGAAACCTCAAAATGAAACCGGTTACTGCCAACGTCGGTTTCACCTAGAAGAACGAAATTTGGCGAGCCAAGTGGGATTGGTGTACTGATCATTACCTGAAAGTTTCATCAAGATTGGGTGAAAAAGTGTGTGCTGAGTTTTCAGGCAACTCGTAGTTTTTTGGAAGCTTGGCAGGCCCTTTCCATGAAAGTGATTCTCGCCAGTCTCTGCTTAGGGCTACATCAACAGCAAACAAACCATAGAGATAGAACTTGAAACTGCTTTATTGTGTCAAGTTTCAAAGAGCTAGCACAAACCGTGTTTGATTTAGAGTCCAAATACTAGTATCCCTATAGGAGAAAACAGAGTGAAACCTCAAAATGAAACCAGTTACTGCCAACGAACGGTTTCACCTAGAAGAACGAAATTTGGCGAGCCAAGTGGGATTCGTGTACTGATCATTACCTGAAAGTTTCATCAAGATTGGGTGAAAAAGTGTGTGCTGAGATATCAGGCAACACGTAGTTTTTTGGAAGCTTGGCAGGCCCTTTCCATGAAAGTGATTCTTGCCAGTCTCTGCTTAGGGCTACATCAACAGCAAACAAACCATAGAGATAGAACTTGAAACTGCTTTATTGTGCCAAGTTTCAATGAGCTAGCACAAACCGTGTTTGATTTAGAGTTCCAAACACATGTATCCCTATAGGAGAAAACAGAGTGAAACCTCAAAATGAAACCGGTTACTGCCAACGAACGGTTTCACCTAGAAGAACGAAATTTGGCGAGCCAAGTGGGATTGGTGTACTGATCATTACCTGAAAGTTTCATCAAGATTGGGTGAAAAAGTGTGTGCTGAGATTTCAGGCAACTCGTAGTTTTTTGGAAGCTTGGCAGGCCCTTTCCATGAAAGTGATTCTCGCCAGTCTCTGCTTAGGGCTACATCAATAGCAAACAAACCATAGAGATAGAACTTGAAAATGCTTTATGGTGTCAAGTTTCAAAGAGCTAGCACAAACCGTGTTTGATTTAGAGTTCCAAATACATGTATCCCTATAGGAGAAAACAGAGTGAAACCTCAAAATGAAACCTGTTACTGCCAACGAACGGTTTCACCTAGAAGAACGAAATTTGGCGAGCCACGTGGGATTGGTGTACTGATCATTACCTGAAAGTTTCATCAAGATTGGGTGAAAAAGTGTGTGCTGAGATTTCAGGCAACTCGTAGTTTTTTGGAAGCTTGGCAGGCCCTTTCCATGAAAGTGATTCTCGCCAGTCTCTGCTTACGGCTACATCAACAGCAAACAAACCATAGAGATAGAACTTGAAACTGCTTTATTGTGTCAAGTTTCAAAGAGCTAGCACAAACCGTGTTTGATTTAGAGTCCAAATACTAGTATCCCTATAGGAGAAAACAGAGTGAAACCTCAAAATGAAACCAGTTACTGCCAACGAACGGTTTCACCTAGAAGAACGAAATTTGGCGAGCCAAGTGGGATTCGTGTACTGATCATTACCTGAAAGTTTCATCAAGATTGGGTGAAAAAGTGTGTGCTGAGATATCAGGCAACACGTAGTTTTTTGGAAGCTTGGCAGGCCCTTTCCATGAAAGTGATTTTCGCCAGTCTCTGCTTAGGGCTACATCAACAGCAAACAAACCATAGAGATAGAACTTGAAACTGCTTTCTTGTGTCAAGTTTCAAAGAGCTAGCACAAACCGTGTTTGATTTAAAGTTCCAAATACATGTATCCCTATAGGAGAAAAGAGAGTGAAACCTCAAAATGAAACCGGTTACTGCCAACGAACGGTTTCACCTAGAAGAATGAGATTTGGCGAGCCAAGTGGGATTGGTGTACTGATCATTACCTGAAAGTTTCATCAAGATTGGGTGAAAAAGTGTGTGCTGAGATATCAGGCAACACGTAGTTTTTTGGAAGCTTGGCAGGCCCTTTCCATGAAAGTGATTCTCGCCAGTCTCTGCTTAGGGCTACATCAACAGCAAACAAACCATAGAGATAGAACTTGAAACTGCTTTATTGTGTCAAGTTTCAAAGAGCTATCACAAACCGTGTTTGATTTAGAGTCCAAATACATGTATCCCTATAGGAGAAAACAGAGTGAAACCTCAAAATGAAACCGGTTACTGCCAACGAACGGTTTCACCTAGAAGAACGAGATTTGGCGAGCCAAGTGGGATTGGTGTACTGATCATTACCTGAAAGTTTCATCAAGATTGGGTGAAAAAGTGTGTGCTGAGTTTTCAGGCAACTCGTAGTTTTTTGGAAGCTTGGCAGGCCCTTTCCATGAAAGTGATTCTCGCCAGTCTCTGCTTAGGGCTACATCAACAGCAAACAAACCATAGAGATAGAACTTGAAACTGCTTTATTGTGTCAAGTTTCAAAGAGCTAGCACAAACCGTGTTTGATTTAGAGTCCAAATACTAGTATCCCTATAGGAGAAAACAGAGTGAAACCTCAAAATGAAACCGGTTACTGCCAACGAACGGTTTCACCTAGAAGAACGAAATTTGGCGAGCCAAGTGGGATTCGTGTACTGATCATTACCTGAAAGTTTCATCAAGATTGGGTGAAAAAGTGTGTGCAGAGATATCAGGCAACACGTAGTTTTTTGGAAGCTTGGCAGGCCCTTTCCATGAAAGTGATTCTTGCCAGTCTCTGCTTAGGGCTACATCAACAGCAAACAAACCATAGAGATAGAACTTGAAACTGCTTTATTGTGCCAAGTTTCAAAGAGCTAGCACAAACCGTGTTTGATTTAGAGTTCCAAACACATGTATCCCTATAGGAGAAAATAGAGTGAAACCTCAAAATGAAACCGGTTACTGCCAACGAACGGTTTCACCTAGAAGAACGAAATTTGGCGATCCAAGTGGGATTGGTGTACTGATCATTACCTGAAAGTTTCATCAAGATTGGGTGAAAAAGTGTGTGCTGAGATTTCAGGCAACTCGTAGTTTTTTGGAAGCTTGGCAGGCCCTTTCCATGAAAGTGATTCTCACCAGTCTCTGCTTAGGGCTACATCAACAGCAAACAAACCATAGAGATAGAACTTGAAACTGCTTTCTTGTGTCAAGTTTCAAAGAGCTAGCACAAACCGTGTTTGATTTAAAGTTCCAAATACATGTATCCCTATAGGAGAAAAGAGAGTGAAACCTCAAAATGAAACCGGTTACTGCCAACGAACGGTTTCACCTAGAAGAACGAGATTTGGCGAGCCAAGTGGGATTGGTGTACTGATCATTACCTGAAAGTTTCATCAAGATTGGGTGAAAAAGTGTGTGCTGAGATATCAGGCAACACGTAGTTTTTTGGAAGCTTGGCAGGCCCTTTCCATGAAAGTGATTCTCGCCAGTCTCTGCTTAGGGCTACATCAACAGCAAACAAACCATAGAGATAGAACTTGAAACTGCTTTATTGTGTCAAGTTTCAAAGAGCTAGCACAAACCGTGTTTGATTTAGAGTCCAAATACATGTATCCCTATAGGAGAAAACAGAGTGAAACCTCAAAATGAAACCGGTTACTGCCAACGAACGGTTTCACCTAGAAGAACGAGATTTGGCGAGCCAAGTGGGATTGGTGTACTGATCATTACCTGAAAGTTTCATCAAGATTGGGTGAAAAAGTGTGTGCTGAGATTTCAGGCAACTCGTAGTTTTTTGGAAGCTTGGTAGGCCCTTTCCATGAAAGTGATTCTCGCCAGTCTCTGCTTAGGGCTACATCAACAGCAAACAAACCATAGAGATAGAACTTGAAACTGCTTTATTGTGTCAAGTTTCAAAGAGCTAGCACAAACCGTGTTTTATTTAGAGTCCAAATACATGTATCCCTTTAGGAGAAAACAGAGTGAAACCTCAAAATGAAACCAGTTACTGCCAACGAACGGTTTCACCTAGAAAAACGAGATTTGGCGAGCCAAGTGGGATTGGTGTACTGATCATTACCTGAAAGTTTCATCAAGATTGGGTGAAAAAGTGTGTGCTGAGATTTCAGGCAACTCATAGTTTTTTGGAAGCTTGGCAGGCCCTTTCCATGAAAGTGATTCTCGCCAGTCTCTGCTTAGGGCTACATCAACAGCAAACAAACCATAGAGACAGAACTTGAAACTGGTTTATTGGGTCAAGTTTCAAAGAGCTAGCACAAAACGTGTTTGATTTAGAGTCCAAATACATGTATCCCTATAGGAGAAAACAGAGTGAAACCTCAAAATGAAACCGGTTACTGCCAACGAACGGTTTCACCTAGAAGAACGAAATTTGGCGAGCCAAGTGGGATTGGTGTACTGATCATTACCTGAAAGTTTCATCAAGTTTGGGTGAAAAAGTGTGTGCTGAGATATCAGGCAACACGTAGTTTTTTAGAAGCTTGGCAGGCCCTTTCCATGAAAGTGATTCTCGCCAGTCTCTGCTTAGGGCTACATCAACAGCAAACAAACCATAGAGATAGAACTTGAAACTGCTTTCTTGTGTCAAGTTTCAAAGAGCTAGCACAAACCGTGTTTGATTTAGAGTTCCAAATACATGTATCCCTATAGGAGAAAACAGAGTGAAACCTCAAAATGAAACCGGTTACTGCCAACGAACGGTTTCACCTAGAAGAACGAAATTTGGCGAGCCAAGTGGGATTGGTGTTGTGATCATTACCTGAAAGTTTCATCAAGATTGGGTGAAAAAGTGTGTGCTGAGATTTCAGGCAACTCGTAGTTTTTTGGAAGCTTGGCAGGCCCTTTCCATGAAAGTGATTCTCGCCAGTCTCTGCTTAGGGCTACATCAACACCAAACAAACCATAGAGATAGAACTTGAAACTGCTTTATGGTGTCAAGTTTCAAAGAGCTAGCACAAACCGTGTTTGATTTAGAGTTCCAAATACATGTATCCCTCTAGGAGAAAACAGAGTGAAACCTCAAAATGAAACCGGTTACTGCCAACGAACGGTTTCACCTAGAAGAACGAAATTTGGTGAGCCAAGTGGGATTGGTGTACTGATCATTACCTGAAAGTTTCATCAAGATTGGGTGAAAAAGTGTG
Organism: Ictidomys tridecemlineatus; assembly: GCF_052094955.1. Lineage (NCBI taxonomy): Eukaryota > Metazoa > Chordata > Mammalia > Rodentia > Sciuridae > Ictidomys > Ictidomys tridecemlineatus. The sequence continues at coordinate 96,970 of NW_027521133.1, read as the reverse complement.
TGCTGAGATTTCAGGCAACTCGTAGTTTTTTGGAAGCTTGGCAGGCCCTTTCCATGAAAGTGATTCTCGCCAGTCTCTGCTTAGGGCTACATCAACAGCAAACAAACCATAGAGATAGAACTTGAAACTGCTTTATGGTGTCAAGTTTCAAAGAGCTAGCACAAACCGTGTTTGATTTAGAGTTCCAAATACATGTATCCCTATAGGAGAAAACAGAGTGAAACCTCAAAATGAAACCGGTTACTGCCAACGAACGGTTTCACCTAGAAGAACGAAATTTGGCGAGCCAAGTGGGATTGGTGTACTGATCATTACCTGAAAGTTTCATCAAGATTGGGTGAAAAAGTGTGTGCTGAGATTTCAGGCAACTCGTAGTTTTTTGGAAGCTTGGCAGGCCCTTTCCATGAAAGTGATTCTCGCCAGTCTCTGCTTAGGGCTACATCAACAGCAAACAAACCATAGAGATAGAACTTGAAACTGCTTTATGGTGTCAAGTTTCAAAGAGCTAGCACAAACCGTGTTTGATTTAGAGTTCCAAATACATGTATCCCTATAGGAGAAAACAGAGTGGAACCTCAAAATTAAACCGGTTACTGCCAACGAACGGTTTCACCTAGAAGAACGAAATTTGGTGAGCCAAGTGGGATTGGTGTACTGATCATTACCTAAAAGTTTCATCAAGATTGGGTGCAAAAGTGTGTGCTGAGATTTCAGGCAACTCGTAGTTTTTTGGAAGCTTGGCCGGCCCTTTCCATGAAAGTGATTCTCGCCAGTCTCTGCTTAAGGCTACATCAACAGCAAACAAACCATAGAGATAGAACTTGAAACTGCTTTATGGTGTCAAGTTTCAAAGAGCTAGCACAAACCGTGTTTGATTTAGAGTTCCAAATACATGTATCCCTATAGGAGAAAACAGAGTGAAACCTCAAAATGAAACCGGTTACTGCCAACGAACGGTTTCACCTGGAAGAACGAAATTTGGCGAGCCAAGTGGGATTGGTGTACTGATCATTACCTGAAAGTTTCATCAAGATTGGGTGAAAAAGTGTGTGCTGAGATTTCAGGCAACTCGTAGTTTTTTGGAAGCTTGGCAGGCCCTTTCCATGAAAGTGATTCTCGCCAGTCTCTGCTTAGGGCTACATCAACACCAAACAAACCATAGAGATACAACTTGAAACTGCTTTATGGTGTCAAGTTTCAAAGAGCTAGCACAAACCGTGTTTGATTTAGAGTCCAAATACATGTATCCCTCTAGGAGAAAACAGAGTGAAACCTCAAAATGAAACCGGTTACTGCCAACGAACGGTTTCACCTAGAAGAACGAAATTTGGTGAGCCAAGTGGGATTGGTGTACTGATCATTACCTGAAAGTTTCATCTAGATTAGGTGAAAAAGTGTGTGCTGAGATTTCAGGCAACTCGTAGTTTTTTGGAAGCTTGGCAGGCCCTTTCCATGAAAGTGATTCTCGCCAGTCTCTGCTTAGGGCTACATCAACAGCAAACAAACCATAGAGATAGAACTTGAAACTGCATTATTGTGTCAAGTTTCAAGGAGCTAGCACAAACTGTGTTTGATTTAGAGTTCCAAATACATGTATCCCTATAGGAGAAAACAGAGTGGAACCTCAAAATGAAACCGGTTACTGCCAACGAACGGTTTCACCTGGAAGAACGAAATTTGGTGAGCCAAGTGGGATTGGTGTACTGATCATTACCTGAAAGTTTCATCAAGATTGGGTGAAAAAGTGTGTGCTGAGATTTCAGGCAACTCGTAGTTTTTTGGAAGCTTGGCAGGCCCTTTCCATGAAAGTGATTCTCGCCAGTCTCTGCTTAGGGCTACATCAACAGCAAACAAACCATAGAGACAGAACTTGAAACTGGTTTATTGGGTCAAGTTTCAAAGAGCTAGCACAAAACGTGTTTGATTTAGAGTCCAAATACATGTATCCCTATAGGAGAAAACAGAGTGGAACCTCAAAATGAAACCGGTTACTGCCAACGAACGGTTTCACCTAGAAGAACGAAATTTGGCGAGCCAAGTGGGATTGGTGTACTGATCATTACCTGAAAGTTTCATCAAGTTTGGGTGAAAAAGTGTGTGCTGAGATATCAGGCAACACGTAGTTTTTTAGAAGCTTGGCAGGCCCTTTCCATGAAAGTGATTCTCGCCAGTCTCTGCTTAGGGCTACATCAACAGCAAACAAACCATAGAGATAGAACTTGAAACTGCTTTCTTGTGTCAAGTTTCAAAGAGCTAGCACAAACCGTGTTTGATTTAGAGTTCCAAATACATGTATCCCTATAGGAGAAAACAGAGTGAAACCTCAAAATGAAACCGGTTCCTGCCAAGGAACGGTTTCACCTAGAAGAACGAAATTTGGCGAGCCAAGTGGGATTGGTGTACTGATCATTACCTGAAAGTTTCATCAAGATTGGGTGAAAAAGTGTGTGCTGAGATTTCAGGCAACTCGTAGTTTTTTGGAAGCTTGGCAGGCCCTTTCCATGAAAGTGATTCTCGCCAGTCTCTGCTTAGGGCTACATCAACACCAAACAAACCATAGAGATAGAACTTGAAACTGCTTTATGGTGTCAAGTTTCAAAGAGCTAGCACAAACCGTGTTTGATTTAGAGTTCCAAATACATGTATCCCTCTAGGAGAAAACAGAGTGAAACCTCAAAATGAAACCGGTTACTGCCAACGAACGGTTTCACCTAGAAGAACGAAATTTGGTGAGCCAAGTGGGATTGGTGTACTGATCATTACCTGAAAGTTTCATCAAGATTGGGTGAAAAAGTGTGTGCTGAGATTTCAGGCAACTCGTAGTTTTTTGGAAGCTTGGCAGGCCCTTTCCATGAAAGTGATTCTCGCCAGTCTCTGCTTAGGGCTACATCAACAGCAAACAAACCATAGAGATAGAACTTGAAACTGCTTTATGGTGTCAAGTTTCAAAGAGCTAGCACAAACCGTGTTTGATTTAGAGTTCCAAATACATGTATCCCTATAGGAGAAAACAGAGTGAAACCTCAAAATGAAACCGGTTACTGCCAACGAACGGTTTCACCTAGAAGAACGAAATTTGGCGAGCCAAGTGGGATTGGTGTACTGATCATTACCTGAAAGTTTCATCAAGATTGGGTGAAAAAGTGTGTGCTGAGATTTCAGGCAACTCGTAGTTTTTTGGAAGCTTGGCAGGCCCTTTCCATGAAAGTGATTCTCGCCAGTCTCTGCTTAGGGCTACATCAACAGCAAACAAACCATAGAGATAGAACTTGAAACTGCTTTATGGTGTCAAGTTTCAAAGAGCTAGCACAAACCGTGTTTGATTTAGAGTTCCAAATACATGTATCCCTATAGGAGAAAACAGAGTGGAACCTCAAAATTAAACCGGTTACTGCCAACGAACGGTTTCACCTAGAAGAACGAAATTTGGTGAGCCAAGTGGGATTGGTGTACTGATCATTACCTAAAAGTTTCATCAAGATTGGGTGCAAAAGTGTGTGCTGAGATTTCAGGCAACTCGTAGTTTTTTGGAAGCTTGGCCGGCCCTTTCCATGAAAGTGATTCTCGCCAGTCTCTGCTTAAGGCTACATCAACAGCAAACAAACCATAGAGATAGAACTTGAAACTGCTTTATGGTGTCAAGTTTCAAAGAGCTAGCACAAACCGTGTTTGATTTAGAGTTCCAAATACATGTATCCCTATAGGAGAAAACAGAGTGAAACCTCAAAATGAAACCGGTTACTGCCAACGAACGGTTTCACCTGGAAGAACGAAATTTGGCGAGCCAAGTGGGATTGGTGTACTGATCATTACCTGAAAGTTTCATCAAGATTGGGTGAAAAAGTGTGTGCTGAGATTTCAGGCAACTCGTAGTTTTTTGGAAGCTTGGCAGGCCCTTTCCATGAAAGTGATTCTCGCCAGTCTCTGCTTAGGGCTACATCAACACCAAACAAACCATAGAGATACAACTTGAAACTGCTTTATGGTGTCAAGTTTCAAAGAGCTAGCACAAACCGTGTTTGATTTAGAGTCCAAATACATGTATCCCTCTAGGAGAAAACAGAGTGAAACCTCAAAATGAAACCGGTTACTGCCAACGAACGGTTTCACCTAGAAGAACGAAATTTGGTGAGCCAAGTGGGATTGGTGTACTGATCATTACCTGAAAGTTTCATCTAGATTAGGTGAAAAAGTGTGTGCTGAGATTTCAGGCAACTCGTAGTTTTTTGGAAGCTTGGCAGGCCCTTTCCATGAAAGTGATTCTCGCCAGTCTCTGCTTAGGGCTACATCAACAGCAAACAAACCATAGAGATAGAACTTGAAACTGCATTATTGTGTCAAGTTTCAAGGAGCTAGCACAAACTGTGTTTGATTTAGAGTTCCAAATACATGTATCCCTATAGGAGAAAACAGAGTGGAACCTCAAAATGAAACCGGTTACTGCCAACGAACGGTTTCACCTGGAAGAACGAAATTTGGTGAGCCAAGTGGGATTGGTGTACTGATCATTACCTGAAAGTTTCATCAAGATTGGGTGAAAAAGTGTGTGCTGAGATTTCAGGCAACTCGTAGTTTTTTGGAAGCTTGGCAGGCCCTTTCCATGAAAGTGATTCTCGCCAGTCTCTGCTTAGGGCTACATCAACAGCAAACAAACCATAGAGATAGAACTTGAAACTGCTTTATGGTGTCAAGTTTCAAAGAGCTAGCACAAACCCTGTTTGATTTAGAGTTCCAAATACATGTATCCCTATAGGAGAAAACAGAGTGAAACCTCAAAATGAAACCGGTTACTGCCAACGAACGGTTTCACCTAGAAAAACGAAATTTGGCGAGCCAAGTGGAATTGGTGTACTGATCATTACCTGAAAGTTTCATCAAGATTGGGTGAAAAAGTGTGTGCTGAGATTTCAGGCAACTCGTAGTTTTTTGGAAGCTTGGTAGGCCCTTTCCATGAAAGTGATTCTCGCCAGTCTCTGCTTAGGGCTACATCAACAGCAAACAAACCATAGAGATAGAACTTGAAACTGCTTTATTGTGTCAAGTTTCAAAGAGGTAGCACAAACCGTGTTTTATTTAGAGTCCAAATACATGTATCCCTTTAGGAGAAAACAGAGTGAAACCTCAAAATGAAACCAGTTACTGCCAACGAACGGTTTCACCTAGAAAAACGAGATTTGGCGAGCCAAGTGGGATTGGTGTACTGATCATTACCTGAAAGTTTCATCAAGATTGGGTGAAAAAGTGTGTGCTGAGATTTCAGGCAACTCATAGTTTTTTGGAAGCTTGGCAGGCCCTTTCCATGAAAGTGATTCTCGCCAGTCTCTGCTTAGGGCTACATCAACAGCAAACAAACCATAGAGACAGAACTTGAAACTGGTTTATTGGGTCAAGTTTCAAAGAGCTAGCACAAAACGTGTTTGATTTAGAGTCCAAATACATGTATCCCTATAGGAGAAAACAGAGTGAAACCTCAAAATGAAACCGGTTACTGCCAACGAACGGTTTCACCTAGAAGAACGAAATTTGGCGAGCCAAGTGGGATTGGTGTACTGATCATTACCTGAAAGTTTCATCAAGTTTGGGTGAAAAAGTGTGTGCTGAGATATCAGGCAACACGTAGTTTTTTGGAAGCTTGGCAGGCCCTTTCCATGAAAGTGATTCTCGCCAGTCTCTGCTTAGGGCTACATCAACAGCAAACAAACCATAGAGATAGAACTTGAAACTGCTTTCTTGTGTCAAGTTTCAAAGAGCTAGCACAAACCGTGTTTGATTTAGAGTTCCAAATACATGTATCCCTATAGGAGAAAACAGAGTGAAACCTCAAAATGAAACCGGTTACTGCCAACGAACGGTTTCACCTAGAAGAACGAAATTTGGCGAGCCAAGTGGGATTGGTGTACTGATCATTACCTGAAATTTTCATCAAGATTGGGTGAAAAAGTGTGTGCTGAGATTTCAGGCAACTCGTAGTTTTTTGGAAGCTTGGCAGGCCCTTTCCATGAAAGTGATTCTCGCCAGTCTCTGCTTAGGGCTACATCAACACCAAACAAACCATAGAGATAGAACTTGAAACTGCTTTATGGTGTCAAGTTTCAAAGAGCTAGCACAAACCGTGTTTCATTTAGAGTTCCAAATACATGTATCCCTCTAGGAGAAAACAGAGTGAAACCTCAAAATGAAACCGGTTATTGCCAAGGAACGGTTTCACCTAGAAGAACGAAATTTGGCGAGCCAAGTGGGATTGGTGTACTGATCATTACCTGAAAGTTTCATCAAGATTGGGTGAAAAAGTGTGTGCTGAGATTTCAGGCAACTCGTAGTTTTTTGGAAGCTTGGCAGGCCCTTTCCATGAAAGTGATTCTCGCCAGTCTCTGCTTAGGGCTACATCAACAGCAAACAAACCATAGAGATAGAACTTGAAACTGCTTTATTGTGTCAAGTTTCAAAGAGCTAGCACAAACCGTGTTTGATTTAGAGTCCAAATACATGTATCCCTATAGGAGAAAACAGAGTGAAACCTCAAAATGAAACCGGTTACTGCCAACGAACGGTTTCACCTAGAAGAACGAGATTTGGCGAGCCAAGTGGGATTGGTGTACTGATCATTACCTGAAAGTTTCATCAAGGTTGGGTGAAAAAGTGTGTGCTGAGATTTCAGGCAACTCGTAGTTTTTTGGAAGCTTGGCAGGCCCTTTCCATGAAAGTGATTCTCGCCAGTCTCTGCTTAGGGCTACATCAACAGCAAACAAACCATAGAGATAGAACTTGAAACTGCTTTATTGTGTCAAGTTTCAAAGAGCTAGCACAAACCGTGTTTGATTTAGAGTTCCAAATACATGTATCCGTATAGGAGAAAACACAGTGAAACCTCAAAATGAAACCTGTTACTGCCAACGAACGGTTTCACCTAGAAGAACGAAATTTGGCGAGCCAAGTGGAATTGGTGTACTGATCATTACCTGAAAGTTTCATCAAGATTGGGTGAAAAAGTGTGTGCTGAGATTTCAGGCAACTCGTAGTTTTTTGGAAGCTTGGTAGGCCCTTTTCATGAAAGTGATTCTCGCCAGTCTCTGCTTAGGGCTACATCAACAGCAAACAAACCATAGAGATAGAACTTGAAACTGCTTTATGGTGTCAAGTTTCAAAGAGCTAGCACAAACCGTGTTTTATTTAGAGTCCAAATACATGTATCCCTTTAGGAGAAAACAGAGTGAAACCTCAAAATGAAACCAGTTACTGCCAACGAACGGTTTCACCTAGAAGAACGAAATTTGGCGAGCCAAGTGGGATTGGTGTACTGATCATTACCTGAAAGTTTCATCAAGATTGGGTGAAAAAGTGTGTGCTGAGATTTCAGGCAACTCGTAGTTTTTTGGAAGCTTGGCAGGCCCTTTCCATGAAAGTGATTCTCGCCAGTCTCTGCTTAGGGCTACATCAACAGCAAACAAACCATAGAGACAGAACTTGAAACTGGTTTATTGGGTCAAGTTTCAAAGAGCTAGCACAAAACGTGTTTGATTTAGAGTCCAAATACATGTATCCGTATAGGAGAAAACAGAGTGAAACCTCAAAATGAAACCGGTTACTGCCAACGAACGGTTTCACATAGAAGAACGAAATTTGGCGAGCCAAGTGGGATTGGTGTACTGATCATTACCTGAAAGTTTCATCAAGATTGGGTGAAAAAGTGTGTGCTGAGATTTCAGGCAACTCGTAGTTTTTTGGAAGCTTGGCAGGCCCTTTCCATGAAAGTGATTCTCGCCAGTCTCTGCTTAGGGCTACATCAACAGCAAACAAACCATAGAGATAGAACTTGAAACTTCTTTATGGTGTCAAGTTTCAAAGAGCTAGCACAAACCGTGTTTGATTTAGAGTTCCAAATACATGTATCCCTATAGGAGAAAACAGAGTGGAACCTCAAAATTAAACCGGTTACTGCCAACGAACGGTTTCACCTAGAAGAACGAAATTTGGTGAGCCAAGTGGAATTGGTGTACTGATCATTACCTAAAAGTTTCATCAAGATTGGGTGCAAAAGTGTGTGCTGAGATTTCAGGCAACTCGTAGTTTTTTGGAAGCTTGGCAGGCCCTTTCCATGAAAGTGATTCTCGCCAGTCTCTGCTTAAGGCTACATCAACAGCAAACAAACCATAGAGATAGAACTTGAAACTGCTTTATGGTGTCAAGTTTCAAAGAGCTAGCACAAACCGTGTTTGATTTAGAGTTCCAAATACATGTATCCCTATAGGAGAAAACAGAGTGAAACCTCAAAATGAAACCGGTTACTGCCAAAGAACGGTTTCACCTGGAAGAACGAAATTTGGCGAGCCAAGTGGGATTGGTGTACTGATCATTACCTGAAAGTTTCATCAAAATTGGGTGAAAAAGTGTGTGCTGAGATTTCAGGCAACTCGTAGTTTTTTGGAAGCTTGGCAGGCCCTTTCCATGAAAGTGATTCTCGCCAGTCTCTGCTTAGGGCTACATCAACACCAAACAAACCATAGAGATAGAACTTGAAACTGCTTTATGGTGTCAAGTTTCAAAGAGCTAGCACAAACCGTGTTTGATTTAGAGTTCCAAATACATGTATCCCTCTAGGAGAAAACAGAGTGAAACCTCAAAATGAAACCGGTTACTGCCAACGAACGGTTTCACCTAGAAGAACGAAATTTGGTGAGCCAAGTGGGATTGGTGTACTGATCATTACCTGAAAGTTTCATCAAGATTAGGTGAAAAAGTGTGTGCTGAGATTTCAGGCAACTCGTAGTTTTTTGGAAGCTTGGCAGGCCCTTTCCATGAAAGTGATTCTCGCCAGTCTCTGCTTAGGGCTACATCAACAGCAAACAAACCATAGAGATAGAACTTGAAACTGCTTTATGGTGTCAAGTTTCAAAGAGCTAGCACAAACCGTGTTTGATTTAGAGTTCCAAATACATGTATCCCTCTAGGAGAAAACAGAGTGGAACCTCAAAATGAAACCGGTTACTGCCAACGAACGGTTTCACCTAGAAGAACGAAATTTGGTGAGCCAAGTGGGATTGGTGTACTGATCATTACCTGAAAGTTTCATCAAGATTGGGTGAAAAAGTGTGTGCTGAGATTTCAGGCAACTCGTAGTTTTTTGGAAGCTTGGCAGGCCCTTTCCATGAAAGTGATTCTCGCCAGTCTCTGCTTAGGGCTACATCAACAGCAAACAAACCATAGAGATAGAACTTGAAACTGCTTTATGGTGTCAAGTTTCAAAGAGCTAGCACAAACCGTGTTTGATTTAGAGTTCCAAATACATGTATCCCTATAGGAGAAAACAGAGTGAAACCTCAAAATGAAACCGGTTACTGCCAACGAACGGTTTCACCTAGAAGAACGAAATTTGGCGAGCCAAGTGGAATTGGTGTACTGATCATTACCTGAAAGTTTCATCAAGATTGGGTGAAAAAAGTGTGTGCTGAGATTTCAGGCAACTCGTAGTTTTTTGGAAGCTTGGTAGGCCCTTTTCATGAAAGTGATTCTCGCCAGTCTCTGCTTAGGGCTACATCAACAGCAAACAAACCATAGAGATAGAACTTGAAACTGCTTTATTGTGTCAAGTTTCAAAGAGCTAGCACAAACCGTGTTTTATTTAGAGTCCAAATACATGTATCCCTTTAGGAGAAAACAGAGTGAAACCTCAAAATGAAACCAGTTACTGCCAACGAACGGTTTCACCTAGAAGAACGAAATTTGGCGAGCCAAGTGGGATTGTTGTACTGATCATTACCTGAAAGTTTCATCAAGATTGGGTGAAAAAGTGTGTGCTGAGATTTCAGGCAACTCGTAGTTTTTTGGAAGCTTGGCAGGCCCTTTCCATGAAAGTGATTCTCGCCAGTCTCTGCTTAGGGCTACATCAACAGCAAACAAACCATAGAGACAGAACTTGAAACTGGTTTATTGGGTCAAGTTTCAAAGAGCTAGCACAAAACGTGTTTGATTTAGAGTCCAAATACATGTATCCGTATAGGAGAAAACAGAGTGAAACCTCAAAATGAAACCGGTTACTGCCAACGAACGGTTTCACATAGAAGAACGAAATTTGGCGAGCCAAGTGGGATTGGTGTACTGATCATTACCTGAAAGTTTCATCAAGATTGGGTGAAAAAGTGTGTGCTGAGATTTCAGGCAACTCGTAGTTTTTTGGAAGCTTGGCAGGCCCTTTCCATGAAAGTGATTCTCGCCAGTCTCTGCTTAGGGCTACATCAACAGCAAACAAACCATAGAGATAGAACTTGAAACTGCTTTATGGTGTCAAGTTTCAAAGAGCTAGCACAAACCGTGTTTGATTTAGAGTTCAAAATACATGTATCCCTATAGGAGAAAACAGAGTGAAACCTCAAAATTAAACCGGTTACTGCCAACGAACGGTTTCACCTAGAAGAACGAAATTTGGCGAGCCAAGTGGGATTGGTGTACTGATCATTACCTGAAAGTTTCATCAAGATTGGGTGAAAAAGTGTGTGCTGAGATTTCAGGCAACTCGTAGTTTTTTGGAAGCTTGGTAGGCCGTTTCCATGAAAGTGATTCTCGCCAGTCTCTGCTTAGGGCTACATCAACAGCAAACAAACCATAGAGATAGAACTTGAAACTTCTTTATTGTGTCAAGTTTCAAAGAGCTAGCACAAACCGTGTTTGATTTAGAGTCCAAATACATGTATCCTTATAGGAGAAAACAGAGTGAAACCTCAAAATGAAACCGGTTACTGCCAACGAACGGTTTCACCTAGAAGAACGAGATTTGGCGAGCCAAGTGGGATTGGTGTACTGATCATTACCTGAAAGTTTCATCAAGATTGGGTGTAAGTGTGTGTGCTGAGATTTCAGGCAACTCCTAGTTTTTTGGAAGCTTGGCAGGCCCTTTCCATGAAAGTGATTCTCGCCAGTCTCTACTTAGGGCTACATCAACAGCAAACAAACCATAGAGATAGAACTTGAAACTGCTTTATTGTGTCAAGTTTCAAAGAGCTAGCACAAACCGTGTTTGATTTAGAGTCCAAATACATGTATCCCTATAGGAGAAAACAGAGTGAAACCTCAAAATGAAACCGGTTACTGCCAACGAACGGTTTCACCTAGAAGAACGAGATTTGGCGAGCCAAGTGGGATTGGTGTACTGATCATTACCTGAAAGTTTCATCAAGGTTGGGTGAAAAAGTGTGTGCTGAGATTTCAGGCAACTCGTAGTTTTTTGGAAGCTTGGCAGGCCCTTTCCATGAAAGTGATTCTCGCCAGTCTCTGCTTAGGGCTACATCAACAGCAAACAAACCATAGAGATAGAACTTGAAACTGCTTTATTGTGTCAAGTTTCAAAGAGCTAGCATAAACCGTGTTTGATTTAGAGTTCCAAATACATGTATCCCTATAGGAGAAAACAGAGTGAAACCTCAAAATGAAACCTGTTACTGCCAACGAACGGTTTCACCTAGAAGAACGAAATTTGGCGAGCCAAGTGGGATTGGTGTACTGATCATTACCTGAAAGTTTCATCAAGATTGGGTGAAAAAGTGTGTGCTGAGATTTCAGGCAACTCGTAGTTTTTTGGAAGCTTCGCAGGCCCTTTCCATGAAAGTGATATTCGCCAGTCTCTGCTTAGGGCTACATCAACAGCAAACAAACCATAGAGATAGAACTTGAAACTGCTTTATTGTGTCAAGTTTCAAAGAGCTAGCACAAACCGTGTTTGATTTAGAGTCCAAACACATGTATCCCTATAGGAGAAAACAGAGTGAAACCTCAAAATGAAACCGGTTACTGCCAACGAACGGTTTCACCTAGAAGAACGAGATTTGGGGAGCCAAGTGCGATTGGTGTACTGATCATTACCTGAAAGTTTCATCAAGATTGGGTGAAAAAGTGTGTGCTGAGATTTCAGGCAACTCGTAGTTTTTTGGAAGCTTAGCAGGCCCTTTCCATGAAAGTGATTCTCGCCAGTCTCTGCTTAGGGCTACATCAACAGCAAACAAACCATAGAGATAGAACTTGAAACTGCTTTATTGTGTCAAGTTTCAAAGAGCTAGCACAAACCGTGTTTGATTTAGAGTCCAAATACATGTATCCCTATAGGAGAAAACAGAGTGAAACCTCAAAATGAAACCGGTTACTGCCAACGAACGGTTTCACCTAGAAGAACGAAATTTGGCGAGCCAAGTAAGATTGGTTTACTGATCATTACCTGAAAGTTTCATCAAGGTTGGGTGAAAAAGTGTGTGCTGAGATTTCAGGCAACTCGTAGTTTTTTGGAAGCTTGGCAGGCCCTTTCCATAAAAGTGATTCTCGCCAGTCTCTGCTTAGGGCTACATCAACAGCAAACAAACCATAGAGATAGAACTTGAAACTGCTTTATGGTGTCAAGTTTCAAAGAGCTAGCACAAACCGTGTTTGATTTAGAGTTCCAAATACATGTATCCCTAGAGGAGAAAACAGAGTGAAACCTCAAAATGAAACCGGTTACTGCCAACCAACGGTTTCACCTAGAAGAACGAAATTTGGCGAGCCAAGTGGGATTGGTGTACTGATCATTACCTGAAAGTTTCATCAAGATTGGGTGAAAAAGTGTGTGCTGAGATTTCAGGCAACTCGTAGTTTTTTGGAAGCTTGGCAGGCCCTTTCCATGAAAGTGATTCTCGCCAGTCTCTGCTTAGGGCTACATCAACAGCAAACAAACCATAGAGACAGAACTTGAAACTGCTTTATGGTGTCAAGTTTCAAAGAGCTAGCACAAACCGTGTTTGATTTAGAGTTCCAAATACATGTATCCCTATAGGAGAAAACAGAGTGAAACCTCAAAATGAAACCGGTTACTGCCAACGAACGGTTTCACCTAGAAGAACGAAATTTGGCGAGCCAAGTGGGATTGGTGTACTGATCATTACCTGAAAGTTTCATCAAGATTGGGTGAAAAAGTGTGTGCTGAGATTTCAGGCAACTCGTAGTTTTTTGGAAGCTTGGCAGGCCCTTTCCATGAAAGTGATTCTCGCCAGTCTCTGCTTAGGGCTACATCAACAGCAAACAAACCATAGAGACAGAACTTGAAACTGCTTTATGGTGTCAAGTTTCAAAGAGCTAGCACAAACCGTGTTTGATTTAGAGTTCCAAATACATGTATCCCTATAGGAGAAAACAGAGTGAAACCTCAAAATGAAACCGGTTACTGCCAACGAACGGTTTCACCTAGAAGAACGAGATTTGGGGAGCCAAGTGCGATTGGTGTACTGATCATTACCTGAAAGTTTCATCAAGATTGGGTGAAAAAGTGTGTGCTGAGATTTCAGGCAACTCGTAGTTTTTTGGAAGCTTAGCAGGCCCTTTCCATGAAAGTGATTCTCGCCAGTCTCTGCTTAGGGCTACATCAACAGCAAACAAACCATAGAGATAGAACTTGAAACTGCTTTATTGTGTCAAGTTTCAAAGAGCTAGCACAAACCGTGTTTGATTTAGAGTCCAAATACATGTATCCCTATAGGAGAAAACAGAGTGAAACCTCAAAATGAAACCGGTTACTGCCAACGAACGGTTTCACCTAGAAGAACGAAATTTGGCGAGCCAAGTGGGATTGGTGTACTGATCATTACCTGAAAGTTTCATCAAGGTTGGGTGAAAAAGTGTGTGCTGAGATTTCAGGCAACTCGTAGTTTTTCGAAGCTTGGCAGGCCCTTTCCATGAAAGTGATTCCTCGCCAGTCTCTGCTTAGGGCTACATCAACAGCAAACAAACCATAGAGATAGAACTTGAAACTGCTTTATTGTGTCAAGTTTCAAAGAGCTAGCACAAACCGTGTTTGATTTAGAATCCAAATACATGTATCCCTATAGGAGAAAACAGAGTGAAACCTCAAAATGAAACCGGTTACTGCCAACGAACGGTTTCACCTAGAAGAACGAGATTTGGCGAGCCAAGTGGGATTGGTGTACTGATCATTACCTGAAAGTTTCATCAAGATTGGGTGAAAAAGTGTGTGCTGAGATTTCAGGCAACTCGTAGTTTTTTGGAAGCTTGGCAGGCCCTTTCCATGAAAGTGATTCTCGCCAGTCTCTGCTTAGGGCTACATCAACAGCAAACAAACCATAGAGATAGAACTTGAAACTGCTTTATTGTGTCAAGTTTCAAAGAGCTAGCACAAACCGTGTTTGATTTAGAGTTCCAAATACATGTATCCCTATAGGAGAAAACAGAGTGAAACCTCAAAATGAAACCGGTTACTGCCAACGAACGGTTTCACCTAGAAGAACGAAAATTGGCGAGCAAAGTGGGATTGGTGTACTGATCATTACCTGAAAGTTTCATCAAGATTGGGTGAAAAAGTGTGTCCTGAGATTTCAGGCAACTCGTAGTTTTTTGGAAGCTTGGCAGGCCCTTTCCATGAAAGTGATTCTCGCCAGTCTCTGCTTAGGGCTACATCAACAACAAACAAACCATAGAGATAGAACTTGAAACTGCTTTATTGTGTCAAGTTTCAAGGAGCTAGCACAAACCATGTTTCTTTTAGAGTTCCAAATACATGTATCCCTATAGGAGAAAATAGAGTGGAACCTCAAAATTAAACCGGTTACTGCCAACGAACGGTTTCACCTAGAAGAACGAGATTTGGCGAGACAAGTGGGATTGGTGTACTGATCATTACCTGAAAGTTTCATCAAGATTGGGTGAAAAAGTGTGTGCTGAGATTTCAGGCAACTCGTAGTTTTTTGGAAGCTTGGCAGGCCCTTTCCATGAAAGTGATTCTCGCCAGTCTCTGCTTAAGGCTACATCAACAGCAAACAAACCATAGAGATAGAACTTGAAACTGCTTTATGGTGTCAAGTTTCAAAGAGCTAGCACAAACCGTGTTTGATTTAGAGTTCCAAATACATGTATCCCTATAGGAGAAAACAGAGTGAAACCTCAAAATGAAACCGGTTACTGCCAACGAACGGTTTCACCTAGAAGAACGAAATTTGGCGAGCCAAGTGGGATTGGTGTACTGATCATTACCTGATAGTTTCATCAAGATTGGGTGAAAAAGTGTGTGCTGAGATTTCAGGCAACTCGTAGTTTTTTGGAAGCTTGGTAGGCCCTTTCCATGAAAGTGATTCTCGCCAGTCTCTACTTAGGGCTACATCAACAGCAAACAAACCATAGAGATAGAACTTGAAACTGCTTTATTGTGTCAAGTTTCAAAGAGCTAGCACAAACCGTGTTTGATTTAGAATCCAAATACATGTATCCCTATAGGAGAAAACAGAGTGAAACCTCAAAATGAAACCGGTTACTGCCAACGAACGGTTTCACCTAGAAGAACGAGATTTGGCGAGCCAAGTGGGATTGGTGTACTGATCATTACCTGAAAGTTTCATCAAGATTGGGTGAAAAAGTGTGTGCTGAGATTTCAGGCAACTCGTAGTTTTTTGGAAGCTTGGCAGGCCCTTTCCATGAAAGTGATTCTCGCCAGTCTCTGCTTAGGGCTACATCAACAGCAAACAAACCATAGAGATAGAACTTGAAACTGCTTTATTGTGTCAAGTTTCAAAGAGCTAGCACAAACCGTGTTTGATTTAGAGTTCCAAATACATGTATCCCTATAGGAGAAAATAGAGTGAAACCTCAAAATGAAACCGGTTACTGCCAACGAACGGTTTCACCTAGAAGAACAAAATTTGGTGAGCCAAGTGGGATTGGTGTACTGATCATTACCTGAAAGTTTCATCAAGATTGGGTGAAAAAGTGTTTGCTGAGATTTCAGGCAACTCGTAGTTTTTTGGAAGCTTGGCAGGCCCTTTCCATGAAAGTGATTCTCGCCAGTCTCTGCTTAGGGCTACATCAACAGCAAACAAACCATAGAGATAGAACTTGAAACTGCTTTCTTGTGTCACGTTTCAAAGAGCTAGCACAAACCGTGTTTGATTTAGAGTTCCAAATACATGTATCCCTATAGGAGAAAACAGAGTGAAACCTCAAAATGAAACCGGTTCCTGCCAAGGAACGGTTTCACCTAGAAGAACGAAATTTGGCGAGCCAAGTGGGATTGGTGTACTGATCATTACCTGAAAGTTTCATCAAGATTGGGTGAAAAAGTGTGTGCTGAGATTTCAGGCAACTCGTAGTTTTTTGGAAGCTTGGCAGGCCCTTTCCATGAAAGTGATTCTCGCCAGTCTCTGCTTAGGGCTACATCAACAGCAAACAAACCATAGAGATAGAACTTGAAACTGCTTTATGGTGTCAAGTTTCAAAGAGCTAGCACAAACCGTGTTTGATTTAGAGTTCCAAATACATGTATCCCTATAGGAGAAAACAGAGTGAAACCTCAAAATGAAACCGGTTACTGCCAACGAACGGTTTCACCTAGAAGAACGAAAATTGGCGAGCAAAGTGGGATTGGTGTACTGATCATTACCTGAAAGTTTCATCAAGATTGGGTGAAAAAGTGTGTGCTGAGATTTCAGGCAACTCGTAGTTTTTTGAAAGCTTGGTAGGCCCTTTCCATGAAAGTGATTCTCGCCAGTCTCTGCTTAGGGCTACATCAACAGCAAACAAACCATAGAGATAGAACTTGAAACTGCTTTATTGTGTCAAGTTTCAAAGAGCTAGCACAAACCGTGTTTGATTTAGAGTCCAAATACATGTATCACATTAGGAGAAAACAGAGTGAAACCTCAAAATGAAACCGGTTACTGCCAACGAACGGTTTCACCTAGAAGAACGATATTTGGCGAGCCAAGTGGGATTGGTGTACTGATCATTACCTGAAAGTTTCATCAAGGTTGGGTGAAAAAGTGTGTGCTTAGATTTCAGGCAACTCGTAGTTTTTTCGAAGCTTGGCAGGCCCTTTCCATGAAAGTGATCCTTGCCAGTCTCTGCTTAGGGCTACATCAACAGCAAACAAAACATAGAGATAGAACTTGAAACTGCTTTATTGTGTCAAGTTTCAAAGAGCTAGCACAAACCGTGTTTGATTTAGAGTTCCAAATACATGTATCCCTATAGGAGAAAACAGAGTGAAACCTCAAAATGAAACCGGTTACTGCCGAAGAACGGTTTCACCTAGAAGAACGAAATTTGGTGAGCCAAGTGGGATTGGTGTACTGATCATTACCTGAAAGTTTCATCAAGATTGGGTGAAAAAGTGTGTGCTGAGATTTCAGGCAACTCGTAGTTTTTTGGAAGCTTGGCAGGCCCAGTCCATGAAAGTGATTCTCGCCAGTCTCTGCTTAGGGCTACATCAACAACAAACAAACCATAGAGATAGAACTTGAAACTGCTTTATTGTGTCAAGTTTCAAGGAGCTAGCACAAACCATGTTTCATTTAGAGTTCCAAATACATGTATCCCTATAGGAGAAAATAGAGTGGAACCTCAAAATTAAACCGGTTACTGCCAACGAACGGTTTCACCTAGAAGAACGAGATTTGGCGAGACAAGTGGGATTGGTGTACTGATCATTACCTGAAAGTTTCATCAAGATTGGGTGAAAAAGTGTGTGCTGAGATTTCAGGTAACTCGTAGTTTTTTGGAAGCTTGGCAGGCCCTTTCCATGAAAGTGATTCTCGCCAGTCTCTGCTTAAGGCTACATCAACAGCAAACAAACCATAGAGATAGAACTTGAAACTGCTTTATGGTGTCAAGTTTCAAAGAGCTAGCACAAACCGTGTTTGATTTAGAGTTCCAAATACATGTATCCCTATAGGAGAAAACAGAGTGAAACCTCAAAATGAAACCGGTTACTGCCAACGAACGGTTTCACCTAGAAGAACGAAATTTGGCGAGCCAAGTGGGATTGGTGTACTGATCATTACCTGATAGTTTCATCAAGATTGGGTGAAAAAGTGTGTGCTGAGATTTCAGGCAACTCGTAGTTTTTTGGAAGCTTGGTAGGCCCTTTCCATGAAAGTGATTCTCGCCAGTCTCTACTTAGGGCTACATCAACAGCAAACAAACCATAGAGATAGAACTTGAAACTGCTTTATTGTGTCAAGTTTCAAAGAGCTAGCACAAACCGTGTTTGATTTAGAATCCAAATACATGTATCCCTATAGGAGAAAACAGAGTGAAACCTCAAAATGAAACCGGTTACTGCCAACGAACGGTTTCACCTAGAAGAACGAGATTTGGCGAGCCAAGTGGGATTGGTGTACTGATCATTACCTGAAAGTTTCATCAAGATTGGGTGAAAAAGTGTGTGCTGAGATTTCAGGCAACTCGTAGTTTTTTGGAAGCTTGGCAGGCCCTTTCCATGAAAGTGATTCTCGCCAGTCTCTGCTTAGGGCTACATCAACAACAAACAAACCATAGAGATAGAACTTGAAACTGCTTTATTGTGTCAAGTTTCAAGGAGCTAGCACAAACCATGTTTCATTTAGAGATCCAAATACATGTATCCCTATAGGAGAAAATAGAGTGGAACCTCAAAATTAAACCGGTTACTGCCAACGAACGGTTTCACCTAGAAGAACGAGATTTGGCGAGCCAAGTGGGATTGGTGTACTGATCATTACCTGAAAGTTTCATCAAGATTGGGTGAAAAAGTGTGTGCTGAGATTTCAGGCAACTCGTAGTTTTTTGGAAGCTTGGCAGGCCCTTTCCATGAAAGTGATTCTCGCCAGTCTCTGCTTAAGGCTACATCAACAGCAAACAAACCATAGAGATAGAACTTGAAACTGCTTTATGGTGTCAAGTTTCAAAGAGCTAGCACAAACCGTGTTTGATTTAGAGTTCCAAATACATGTATCCCTATAGGAGAAAACAGAGTGAAACCTCAAAATGAAACCGGTTACTGCCAAGGAACGGTTTCACCTAGAAGAACGAAATTTGGCGAGCCAAGTGGGATTGGTGTACTGATCATTACCTGATAGTTTCATCAAGATTGGGTGAAAAAGTGTGTGCTGAGATTTCAGGCAACTCGTAGTTTTTTGGAAGCTTGGTAGGCCCTTTCCATGAAAGTGATTCTCGCCAGTCTCTACTTAGGGCTACATCAACAGCAAACAAACCATAGAGATAGAACTTGAAACTGCTTTATTGTGTCAAGTTTCAAAGAGCTAGCACAAGCCGTGTTTGATTTAGAATCCAAATACATGTATCCCTATAGGAGAAAACAGAGTGAAACCTCAAAATGAAACCGGTTACTGCCAACGAACTGTTTCACCTAGAAGAACGAGATTTGGCGAGCCCAGTGGGATTGGTGTACTGATCATTACCTGAAAGTTTCATCAAGATTGGGTGAAAAAGTGTGTGCTGAGATTTCAGGCAACTCGTAGTTTTTTGGAAGCTTGGCAGGCCCTTTCCATGAAAGTGATTCTCGCCAGTCTCTGCTTAGGGCTACATCAACAGCAAACAAACCATAGAGATAGAACTTGAAACTGCTTTATTGTGTCAAGTTTCAAAGAGCTAGCACAAACCGTGTTTGATTTAGAGTTCCAAATACATGTATCCCTATAGGAGAAAATAGAGTGAAACCTCAAAATGAAACCGGTTACTGCCAACGAACGGTTTCACCTAGAAGAACAAAATTTGGTGAGCCAAGTGGGATTGGTGTACTGATCATTACCTGAAAGTTTCATCAAGATTGGGTGAAAAAGTGTTTGCTGAGATTTCAGGCAACTCGTAGTTTTTTGGAAGCTTGGCAGGCCCTTTCCATGAAAGTGATTCTCGCCAGTCTCTGCTTAGGGCTACATCAACAGCAAACAAACCATAGAGATAGAACTTGAAACTGCTTTCTTGTGTCAAGTTTCAAAGAGCTAGCACAAACCGTGTTTGATTTAGAGTTCCAAATACATGTATCCCTATAGGAGAAAACAGAGTGAAACCTCAAAATGAAACCGGTTCCTGCCAAGGAACGGTTTCACCTAGAAGAACGAAATTTGGCGAGCCAAGTGGGATTGGTGTACTGATCATTACCTGAAAGTTTCATCAAGATTGGGTGAAAAAGTGTGTGCTGAGATTTCAGGCAACTCGTAGTTTTTTGGAAGCTTGGCAGGCCCTTTCCATGAAAGTGATTCTCGCCAGTCTCTGCTTAGGGCTACATCAACAGCAAACAAACCATAGAGATAGAACTTGAAACTGCTTTATGGTGTCAAGTTTCAAAGAGCTAGCACAAACCGTGTTTGATTTAGAGTTCCAAATACATGTATCCCTATAGGAGAAAACAGAGTGAAACCTCAAAATGAAACCGGTTACTGCCAACGAACGGTTTCACCTAGAAGAACGAAAATTGGCGAGCAAAGTGGGATTGGTGTACTGATCATTACCTGAAAGTTTCATCAAGATTGGGTGAAAAAGTGTGTGCTGAGATTTCAGGCAACTCGTAGTTTTTTGAAAGCTTGGTAGGCCCTTTCCATGAAAGTGATTCTCGCCAGTCTCTGCTTAGGGCTACATCAACAGCAAACAAACCATAGAGATAGAACTTGAAACTGCTTTATTGTGTCAAGTTTCAAAGAGCTAGCACAAACTGTGTTTGATTTAGAGTCCAAATACATGTATCACATTAGGAGAAAACAGAGTGAAACCTCAAAATGAAACCGGTTACTGCCAACGAACGGTTTCACCTAGAAGAACGAAATTTGGCGAGCCAAGTGGGATTGGTGTACTGATCATTACCTGAAAGTTTCATCAAGATTGGGTGAAAAAGTGTGTGCTGAGATTTCAGGCAACTCGTAGTTTTTTGGAAGCTTGGTAGGCCCTTTCCATGAAAGTGATTCTCGCCAGTCTCTGCTTAGGGCTACATCAACAGCAAACAAACCATAGAGATAGAACTTGAAACTGCTTTATTTTGTCAAGTT
The DNA here is from genome assembly GCF_052094955.1 of Ictidomys tridecemlineatus. Taxonomy (NCBI): domain Eukaryota; kingdom Metazoa; phylum Chordata; class Mammalia; order Rodentia; family Sciuridae; genus Ictidomys; species Ictidomys tridecemlineatus. Next base: position 76,193 of record NW_027521133.1, on the reverse strand, counting down.
TCAAAGAGCTAGCACAAACCGTGTTTGATTTAGAGTCCAAATACATGTATCCCTATAGGAGAAAACAGAGTGAAACCTCAAAATGAAACCGGTTACTGCCAACGAACGGTTTCACCTAGAAGAACGAGATTTGGCGAGCCAAGTGGGATTGGTGTACTGATCATTACCTGAAAGTTTCATCAAGGTTGGGTGAAAAAGTGTGTGCTGAGATTTCAGGCAACTCGTAGTTTTTTGGAAGCTTGGCAGGCCCTTTCCATGAAGTGATTCTCGCCAGTCTCTGCTTAATGCTACATCAACAGCAAACAAACCATAGAGATAGAACTTGAAACTGCTTTATGGTGTCAAGTTTCAAAGAGCTAGCACAAACCGTGTTTGATTTAGAGTTCCAAATACATGTATCCCTAGAGGAGAAAACAGAGTGAAACCTCAAAATGAAACCGGTTACTGCCAACCAACGGTTTCACCTGGAAGAACGAAATTTGGCGAGCCAAGTGGGATTGGTGAACTGATCATTACCTGAAAGTTTCATCAAGATTGGGTGAAAAAGTGTGTGCTGAGATTTCAGGCAACTCGTAGTTTTTTGGAAGCTTGGTAGGCCCTTTCCATGAAAGTGATTCTCGCCAGTCTCTGCTTAGGGCTACATCAACAGCAAACAAACCATAGAGATAGAACTTGAAACTGCTTTATTGTGTCAAGTTTCAAAGAGCTAGCACAAACCGTGTTTGATTTAGAGTCCAAATACATGTATCCCTATAGGAGAAAACAGAGTGAAACCTCAAAATGAAACCGGTTACTGCCAACGAACGGTTTCACCTAGAAGAACGAGATTTGGCGAGCCAAGTGGGACTGGTGTACTGATCATTACCTGAAAGTTTCATCAAGATTGGGTGAAAATGTGTGTGCTGAGATTTCAGGCAACTCGTAGTTTTTTGGAAGCTTGGCAGGCCCTTTCCATGAAAGTGATTCTCGCCAGTCTCTGCTTAGGGCTACATCAACAGCAAACAAACCATAGAGATAGAACTTGAAACTGCTTTATTGTGTCAAGTTTCAAAGAGCTAGCCCAAACCGTGTTTGATTTAGAGTCCAAATACTTGTATCCCTATAGGAGAAAACAGAGTGAAACCTCAAAATGAAACCGGTTACTGCCAACGAACGGTTTCACCTAGAAGAACGAGATTTGGCGAGCCAAGTGGGATTGGTGTACTGATCATTACCTGAAAGTTTCATCAAGATTGGGTGAAAAAGTGTGTGCTGAGATTTCAGGCAACTCGTAGTTTTTTGGAAGCTTGGCAGGCCCTTTCCATGAAAGTGATTCTCGCCAGTCTCTGCTTAGGGCTACATCAACAGCAAACAAACCATAGAGATAGAACTTGAAACTGCTTTATGGTGTCAAGTTTCAAAGAGCTAGCACAAACCGTGTTTGATTTAGAGTTCCAAATACATGTATCCCTATAGGAGAAAATAGAGTGAAACCTCAAAATGAAACCGGTTACTGCCAACGAACGGTTTCACCTAGAAGAACAAAATTTGGTGAGCCAAGTGGGATTGGTGTACTGATCATTACCTGAAAGTTTCATCAAGATTGGGTGAAAAAGTGTTTGCTGAGATTTCAGGCAACTCGTAGTTTTTTGGAAGCTTGGCAGGCCCTTTCCATGAAAGTGATTCTCGCCAGTCTCTGCTTAGGGCTACATCAACAGCAAACAAACCATAGAGATAGAACTTGAAACTGCTTTCTTGTGTCAAGTTTCAAAGAGCTAGCACAAACCGTGTTTGATTTAGAGTTCCAAATACATGTATCCCTATAGGAGAAAACAGAGTGAAACCTCAAAATGAAACCGGTTCCTGCCAAGGAACGGTTTCACCTAGAAGAACGAAATTTGGCGAGCCAAGTGGGATTGGTGTACTGATCATTACCTGAAAGTTTCATCAAGATTGGGTGAAAAAGTGTGTGCTGAGATTTCAGGCAACTCGTAGTTTTTTGGAAGCTTGGCAGGCCCTTTCCATGAAAGTGATTCTCGCCAGTCTCTGCTTAGGGCTACATCAACAGCAAACAAACCATAGAGATAGAACTTGAAACTGCTTTATGGTGTCAAGTTTCAAAGAGCTAGCACAAACCGTGTTTGATTTAGAGTTCCAAATACATGTATCCCTATAGGAGAAAACAGAGTGAAACCTCAAAATGAAACCGGTTACTGCCAACGAACGGTTTTACCTAGAAGAACGAAAATTGGCGAGCAAAGTGGGATTGGTGTACTGATCATTACCTGAAAGTTTCATCAAGATTGGGTGAAAAAGTGTGTGCTGAGATTTCAGGCAACTCGTAGTTTTTTGAAAGCTTGGTAGGCCCTTTCCATGAAAGTGATTCTCGCCAGTCTCTGCTTAGGGCTACATCAACAGCAAACAAACCATAGAGATAGAACTTGAAACTGCTTTATTGTGTCAAGTTTCAAAGAGCTAGCACAAACCGTGTTTGATTTAGAGTCCAAATACATGTATCACATTAGGAGAAAACAGAGTGAAACCTCAAAATGAAACCGGTTACTGCCAACGAACGGTTTCACCTAGAAGAACGAAATTTGGCGAGCCAAGTGGGATTGGTGTACTGATCATTACCTGAAAGTTTCATCAAGATTGGGTGAAAAAGTGTGTGCTGAGATTGTAGGCAACTCGTAGTTTTTTGGAAGCTTGGTAGGCCCTTTCCATGAAAGTGATTCTCGCCAGTCTCTGCTTAGGGCTACATCAACAGCAAACAAACCATAGAGATAGAACTTGAAACTGCTTTATTTTGTCAAGTTTCAAAGAGCTAGCACAAACCGTGTTTGATTTAGAGTCCAAATACATGTATCCCTATAGGAGAAAACAGAGTGAAACCTCAAAATGAAACCGGTTACTGCCAACGAACGGTTTCACCTAGAAGAACGAGATTTGGCGAGCCAAGTGGGATTGGTGTACTGATCATTACCTGAAAGTTTCATCAAGGTTGGGTGAAAAAGTGTGTGCTGAGATTTCAGGCAACTCGTAGTTTTTTGGAAGCTTGGCAGGCCCTTTCCATGAAAGTGATTCTCGCCAGTCTCTGCTTAATGCTACATCAACAGCAAACAAACCATAGAGATAGAACTTGAAACTGCTTTATGGTGTCAAGTTTCAAAGAGCTAGCACAAACCGTGTTTGATTTAGAGTTCCAAATACATGTATCCCTAGAGGAGAAAACAGAGTGAAACCTCAAAATGAAACCGGTTACTGCCAACCAACGGTTTCACCTGGAAGAACGAAATTTGGCGAGCCAAGTGGGATTGGTGAACTGATCATTACCTGAAAGTTTCATCAAGATTGGGTGAAAAAGTGTGTGCTGAGATTTCAGGCAACTCGTAGTTTTTTGGAAGCTTGGTAGGCCCTTTCCATGAAAGTGATTCTCGCCAGTCTCTGCTTAGGGCTACATCAACAGCAAACAAACCATAGAGATAGAACTTGAAACTGCTTTATTGTGTCAAGTTTCAAAGAGCTAGCACAAACCGTGTTTGATTTAGAGTCCAAATACATGTATCCCTATAGGAGAAAACAGAGTGAAACCTCAAAATGAAACCGGTTACTGCCAACGAACGGTTTCACCTAGAAGAACGAGATTTGGCGAGCCAAGTGGGACTGGTGTACTGATCATTACCTGAAAGTTTCATCAAGATTGGGTGAAAAAGTGTGTGCTGAGATTTCAGGCAACTCGTAGTTTTTTGGAAGCTTGGCAGGCCCTTTCCATGAAAGTGATTCTCGCCAGTCTCTGCTTAGGGCTACATCAACAGCAAACAAACCATAGAGATAGAACTTGAAACTGCTTTATTTTGTCAAGTTTCAAAGAGCTAGCACAAACCGTGTTTGATTTAGAGTCCAAATACATGTATCCCTATAGGAGAAAACAGAGTGAAACCTCAAAATGAAACCGGTTACTGCCAACGAACGGTTTCACCTAGAAGAACGAGATTTGGCGAGCCAAGTGGGATTGGTGTACTGATCATTACCTGAAAGTTTCATCAAGGTTGGGTGAAAAAGTGTGTGCTGAGATTTCAGGCAACTCGTAGTTTTTTGGAAGCTTGGCAGGCCCTTTCCATGAAAGTGATTCTCGCCAGTCTCTGCTTAATGCTACATCAACAGCAAACAAACCATAGAGATAGAACTTGAAACTGCTTTATGGTGTCAAGTTTCAAAGAGCTAGCACAAACCGTGTTTGATTTAGAGTTCCAAATACATGTATCCCTAGAGGAGAAAACAGAGTGAAACCTCAAAATGAAACCGGTTACTGCCAACCAACGGTTTCACCTGGAAGAACGAAATTTGGCGAGCCAAGTGGGATTGGTGAACTGATCATTACCTGAAAGTTTCATCAAGATTGGGTGAAAAAGTGTGTGCTGAGATTTCAGGCAACTCGTAGTTTTTTGGAAGCTTGGTAGGCCCTTTCCATGAAAGTGATTCTCGCCAGTCTCTGCTTAGGGCTACATCAACAGCAAACAAACCATAGAGATAGAACTTGAAACTGCTTTATTGTGTCAAGTTTCAAAGAGCTAGCACAAACCGTGTTTGATTTAGAGTCCAAATACCATGTATCCCTATAGGAGAAAACAGAGTGAAACCTCAAAATGAAACCGGTTACTGCCAACGAACGGTTTCACCTAGAAGAACGAGATTTGGCGAGCCAAGTGGGGACTGGTGTACTGATCATTACCTGAAAGTTTCATCAAGATTGGGTGAAAAAGTGTGTGCTGAGATTTCAGGCAACTCGTAGTTTTTTGGAAGCTTGGCAGGCCCTTTCCATGAAAGTGATTCTCGCCAGTCTCTGCTTAGGGCTACATCAACAGCAAACAAACCATAGAGATAGAACTTGAAACTGCTTTATTGTGTCAAGTTTCAAAGAGCTAGCCCAAACCGTGTTTGATTTAGAGTCCAAATACTTGTATTCCTATAGGAGAAAACAGAGTGAAACCTCAAAATGAAACCGGTTACTGCCAACGAACGGTTTCACCTAGAAGAACGAGATTTGGCGAGCCAAGTGGGATTGGTGTACTGATCATTACCTGAAAGTTTCATCAAGATTGGGTGAAAAAGTGTGTGCTGAGATTTCAGGCAACTCGTAGTTTTTTGGAAGCTTGGCAGGCCCTTTCCATGAAAGTGATTCTCGCCAGTCTCTGCTTAGGGCTACATCAACAGCAAACAAACCATAGAGATAGAACTTGAAACTGCTTTATGGTGTCAAGACTCAAAGAGCTAGCACAAACCGTGTTTGATTTAGAGTTCCAAATACATGTATCCCTATAGGAGAAAACAGAGTGAAACCTCAAAATGAAACCGGTTACTGCCAACGAACGGTTTCACCTAGAAGAACGAAAATTGGCGAGCAAAGTGGGATTGGTGTACTGATCATTACCTGAAAGTTTCATCAAGATTGGGTGAAAAAGTGTGTGCTGAGATTTCAGGCAACTCGTAGTTTTTTGGAAGCTTGGTAGGCCCTTTCCATGAAAGTGATTCTCGCCAGTCTCTGCTTAGGGCTACATCAACAGCAAACAAACCATAGAGATAGAACTTGAAACTGCTTTATTGTGTCAAGTTTCAAAGAGCTAGCACAAACCGTGTTTGATTTAGAGTCCAAATACATGTATCCCTTTAGGAGAAAACAGAGTGAAACCTCAAAATGAAACCGGTTACTGCCAACGAACGGTTTCACCTAGAAGAACGAGATTTGGCGAGCCAAGTGGGATTGGTGTACTGATCATTACCTGAAAGTTTCATCAAGATTGGGTGAAAAAGTGTGTGCTGAGATTTCAGGCAACTCGTAGTTTTTTGGAAGCTTGGCAGGCCCTTTCCATGTAAGTGATTCTCGCCAGTCTCTGCTTAGGGCTACATCAACAGCAAACAAACCATAGAGACAGAACTTGAAACTGCTTTATTGTGTCAAGTTTCAAAGAGCTAGCCCAAACCGTGTTTGAATAGAGTTCCAAATACATGTATCCCTATAGGAGAAATCAGAGTGAAACCTCAAAATGAAACCGGTTACTGCCAACGAACGGTTTCACCTAGAAGAACGAAATTTGGCGAGCCAAGTGGGATTGGTGTACTGATCATTACCTGAAAGTTTCATCAAGATTGGGTGAAAAAGTTTGTGCTGAGATTTCAGGCAACTCGTAGTTTTTTGGAAGCTTGGCAGGCCCTTTCCATGAAAGTGATTCTCGCCAGTCTCTGCTTAGGGCTACATCAACAGCAAACAAACCATAGAGATAGAACTTGAAACTGCTTTATGGTGTCAAGTTTCAAAGAGCTAGCACAAACCGTGTTTTATTTAGAGTTCCAAATACATGTATCCCTATAGGAGAAAACAGAGTGAAACCTCAAAATGAAACCGGTTACTGCCAAGGAACGGTTTCACCTAGAAGAACGAAATTTGGCAAGCCAAGTGGGATTGGTGTACTGATCATTACCTGAAAGTTTCATCAAGATTGGGTGAAAAAGTGTGTGCTGAGATTGTAGGCAACTCGTAGTTTTTTGGAAGCTTGGTAGGCCATTTCCATGAAAGTGATTCTCGCCAGTCTCTGCTTAGGGCTACATCAACAGCAAACAAACCATAGAGATAGAACTTGAAACTGCTTTATTTTGTCAAGTTTCAAAGAGCTAGCACAAACCGTGTTTGATTTAGAGTCCAAATACATGTATCCCTATAGGAGAAAACAGAGTGAAACCTCAAAATGAAACCGGTTACTGCCAACGAACGGTTTCACCTAGAAGAACGAGATTTGGCGATCCAAGTGGGATTGGTGTACTGATCATTACCTGAAAGGTTTCATCAAGATTGGGTGAAAAAGTGTGTGCTGAGATTTCAGGCAACTCGTAGTTTTTGGAAGCTTGGCAGGCCCTTTCCATGAAAGTGATTCTCGCCAGTCTCTGCTTAGGGCTACATCAACACCAAACAAACCATAGAGATAGAACTTGAAACTGCTTTATGGTGTCAAGTTTCAAAGAGCTAGCACAAACCGTGTTTGATTTAGAGTTCCAAATACATGTATCCCTATAGGAGAAAACAGAGTGAAACCTCAAAATGAAAACCGGTTCCTGCAAGGAACGGTTTCACCTAGAAGAACGAAATTTGGCGAGCCAAGTGGGATTGGTGTACTGATCATTACCTGAAAGTTTCATCAAGATTGGGTGAAAAAGTGTGTGCTGAGATTTTAGGCAACTCGTAGTTTTTTGGAAGCTTGGTAGGCCCTTTCCATGAAAGTGATTCTCGCCAGTCTCTGCTTAGGGCTACATCAACAGCAAACAAACCATAGAGATAGAACTTGAAACTGCTTTATTTTGTCAAGTTTCAAAGAGCTAGCACAAACCGTGTTTGATTTAGAGTCCAAATACATGTATCCCTATAGGAGAAAACAGAGTGAAACCTCAAAATGAAACCGGTTACTGCCAACGAACGGTTTCACCTAGAAGAACGAGATTTGGCGAGCCAAGTGGGATTGGTGTACTGATCATTACCTGAAAGTTTCATCAAGGTTGGGTGAAAAAGTGTGTGCTGAGATTTCAGGCAACTCGTAGTTTTTTGGAAGCTTGGCAGGCCCTTTCCATGAAAGTGATTCTCGCCAATCTCTGCTTAAGGCTACATCAACAGCAAACAAACCATAGAGATAGAACTTGAAACTGCTTTATGGTGTCAAGTTTCAAAGAGCTAGCACAAACCGTGTTTGATTTAGAGTTCCAAATACATGTATCCCTATAGGAGAAAACAGAGTGAAACCTCAAAATGAAACCGGTTACTGCCAACGAACGGTTTCACCTGGAAGAACGAAATTTGGCGAGCCAAGTGGGATTGGTGTACTGATCATTACCTGAAAGTTTCATCAAGATTGGGTGAAAAAGTGTGTGCTGAGATTTCAGGCAACTCGTAGTTTTTTGGAAGCTTGGCAGGCCCTTTCCATGAAAGTGATTCTCGCCATTCTCTGCTTAGGGCTACATCAACAGCAAACAAACCATAGAGATAGAACTTGAAACTGCTTTATTGTGTCAAGTTTCAAAGAGCTAGCACAAACCGTGTTTGATTTAGAGTCCAAAAACATGTATCCCTATAGGAGAAAACAGAGTGAAACCTCAAAATGAAACCGGTTACTGCCAACGAACGGTTTCACCTAGAAGAACGAGATTTGGCGAGCCAGGTGGGATTGGTGTACTGATCATTACCTGAAAGTTTCATCAAGATTGGGTGAAAAAGTGTGTGCTGAGATTTCAGGCAACTCGTAGTTTTTTGGAAGCTTGGCAGGCCCTTTCCATGAAAGTGATTCTCGCCAGTCTCTGCTTAGGGCTACATCAACAGCAAACAAACCATAGAGATAGAACTTGAAACTGCTTTATTGTGTCAAGTTTCAAAGAGCTAGCACAAACCGTGTTTGATTTAGAGTCCAAATACTTGTATCCCTATAGGAGAAAACAGAGTGAAACCTCAAAATGAAACCGGTTACTGCCAACGAACGGTTTCACCTAGAAAAACGAGATTTGGCGAGCCAAGTTGGATTGGTGTACTGATCATTACCTGAAAGTTTCATCAAGATTGGGTGAAAAAGTGTGTGCTGAGATTTCAGGCAACTCGTAGTTTTTTGGAAGCTTGGCAGGCCCTTTCCATGAAAGTGATTCTCGCCAGTCTCTGCTTAGGGCTACATCAACAGCAAACAAACCATAGAGATAGAACTTGAAACTGCTTTATTGTGTGAAGTTTCAAAGAGCTAGCACAAACCGTGTTTGATTTAGAGTTCCAAATACATGTATCCCTATAGGAGAAAACAGAGTGAAACCTCAAAATGAAACCGGTTACTGCCAACGAACGGTTTCACCTAGAAGAACGAAATTTGGCGAGCCAAGTGGGATTGGTGTACTGATCATTACCTGAAAGTTTCATCAAGATTGGGTGAAAAAGTGTGTGCTGAGATTTCAGGCAACTCGTAGTTTTTTGGAAGCTTGGCAGGCCCTTTCCATGAAAGTGATTCTCGCCAGTTTCTGCTTAGGGCTACATCAACAGCAAACAAACCATAGAGATAGAACTTGAAACTGCTTTATTGTGTGAAGTTTCAAAGAGCTAGCACAAACCGTGTTTGATTTAGAGTTCCAAATACATGTATCCCTATAGGAGAAAACAGAGTGAAACCTCAAAATGAAACCGGTTACTGCCAACGAACGGTTTCACCTAGAAGAACGAAATTTGGTGAGCCAATTGGGATTGGTGTACTGATCATTACCTGAAAGTTTCATCAAGATTGGGTGAAAAAGTGTGTGCTGAGATTTCAGGCAACTCGTAGTTTTTTGGAAGCTTGGCAGGCCCTTTCCATGAAAGTGATTCTCGCCAGTCTCTGCTTAGGGCTACATCAACAGCAAACAAACCATAGAGATAGAACTTGAAACTGCTTTATTGTGTCAAGTTTCAAGGAGCTAGCACAAACCGTGTTTGATTTAGAGTCTAAATACTTGTATCCCTATAGGAGAAAACAGAGTGAAACCTCAAAATGAAACCGGTTACTGCCAACGAACGGTTTCACCTAGAAGAACGAGATTTGGCGAGCCAAGTGGGATTGGTGTACTGATCATTACCTGAAAGTTTCATCAAGATTGGGTGAAAAAGTGTGTGCTGAGATTTCAGGCAACTCGTAGTTTTTTGGAAGCTTGGCAGGCCCTTTCCATGAAAGTGATTCTCACCAGTCTCTGCTTAGGGCTACATCAACAGCAAACAAACCATAGAGATCGAACTTGAAACTGCTTTATTGTGTCAAGTTTCAAAGAGCTAGCACAAACCGTGTTTGATTTAGAGTTCCAAATACATGTATCCCTATAGGAGAAAACAGAGTGAAACCTCAAAATGAAACCGGTTACTGCCAACGAACGGTTTCACCTAGAAGAATAAAATTTAGTGAGCCAAGTGGGATTGGTGTACTGATCATTACCTGAAAGTTTCATCAAGATTGGGTGAAAAAGTGTGTGCTGAGATTTCAGGCAACTCGTAGTTTTTTGGAAGCTTGGCAGGCCCTTTCCATGAAAGTGATTCCCGCCAGTCTCTGCTTAGGGCTACATCAACAGCAAACAAACCATAGAGATAGAACTTGAAACTGCTTTATGGTGTCAAGTTTCAAAGAGCTAGCACAAACCGTGTTTGATTTAGAGTTCCAAATACATGTATCCCTATAGGAGAAAACAGAGTGAAACCTCAAAATGAAACCGGTTACTGCCAACGAACGGTTTCACCTAGAAGAACAAAATTTGCGATCCAAGTGGGATTGGTGTACTGATCATTACCTGAAAGTTTCATCAAGATTGGGTGAAAAAGTGTGTGCTGAGATTTCAGGCAACTCATAGTTTTTTGGAAGCTTGGTAGGCCCTTTCCATGAAAGTGATTCTCGCCAGTCTCTGCTTAGGGCTACATCAACAGCAAACAAACCATAGAGATAGAACTTGAAACTGCTTTATGGTGTCAAGTTTCAAAGAGCTAGCACAAACCGTGTTTGATTTAGAGTTCCAAATACATGTATCCCTATAGGAGAAAACAGAGTGAAACCTCCAAATGAAACCGGTTACTGACAAGGAACGGTTTGACCTAGAAGAATGAAATTTGGCGAGCCAAGTGGGATTGGTGTACTGATCATTACCTGAAAGTTTCATCTAGATTGGGTGAAAAAGTGTGTGCTGAGGTTTCAGGCAACTCGTAGTTTTTTGGAAGCTTGGCAGGCCCTTTCCATGAAAGTGATTCTCGCCAGTCTCTGCTTAGGGCTACATCAACAGCAAACAAACCATAGAGATAGAACTTGAAACTGCTTTATGGTGTCAAGTTTCAAAGAGCTAGCACAAACCATGTTTGATTTAGAGTCCAAATACATGTATCCCTATAGGAGAAAACAGAGTGAAACCTCAAAATGAAACCGGTTACTGCCAACGAACGGTTTCACCTAGAAGAACGAAATTTGGCGAGCCAAGTGGGATTGGTGTACTGATCATTACCTGAAAGTTTCATCAAGATTGGGTGAAAAAGTGTGTGCTGAGATTTCAGGCAACTCGTAGTTTTTTGGAAGCTTGGCAGGCCCTTTCCATGAAAGTGATTCTCGCCAGTCTCTGCTTAGGGCTACATCAACAGCAAACAAACCATAGAGATAGAACTTGAAACTGCTTTATGGTGTCAAGTTTCAAAGAGCTAGCACAAACCATGTTTGATTTAGAGTTCCAAATACATGTATCCCTATAGGAGAAAACAGAGTGAAACCTCAAAATGAAACCGGTTACTGCCAACAAACGGTTTCACCTAGAAGAACGAAATTTGGCCAGCCAAGTGGGATTGGTGTACTGATCATTACCTGAAAGTTTCATCAAGATTGGGTGAAAAAGTGTGTGCTGAGATTTCAGGCAACTCGTAGTTTTTTGGAAGCTTGGCAGGCCCTTTCCATGAAAGTGATTCTCGCCAGTCTCTGCTTAGGGCTACATCAACAGCAAACAAACCATAGAGATAGAACTTGAAACTGCTTTATGGTGTCAAGTTTCAAGGAGCTAGCACAAACCGTTTTTGATTTAGAGTTCCAAATACATGTATCCTTATAGTAGAAAACACAGTGGAACCACAAAATGAAACCGGTTACTGCCAACGAACGGTTTCACCTAGAAGAACGAAATTTGGTGAGCCAAGTGGGATTGGTGTACTAATCATTACCTGAAAGTTTCATCAAGATTGGGTGAAAAAGTGTGTGCTGAGATTTCAGGCAACTCGTAGTTTTTTGGAAGCTTGGCAGGCCCTTTCCATGAAAGTGATTCTCGCCAGTCTCTGCTTAGGGCTACATCAACACCAAACAAACCATAGAGATAGAACTTGAAACTGCTTTCTTGTGTCAAGTTTTAAAGAGCTAGCACAAACCGTGTTTGATTTAGAGTTCCAAATACATGTATCCCTATAGGAGAAAACAGAGTGAAACCTCAAAATGAAACCGGTTCCTGCCAAGTAACGGTTTCACCTAGAAGAACGAAATTTGGCGAGCCAAGTGGGATTGGTGTACTGATCATTACCTGAAAGTTTCATCAAGATTGGGTGAAAAAGTGTGTGCTGAGATTTCAGGCAACTCGTAGTTTTTTGGAAGCTTGGCAGGCCCTTTCCATGAAAGTGATTCTCGCCAGTCTCTGCTTAGGGCTACATCAACAGCAAACAAACCATAGAGATAGAACTTGAAACTGCTTTATTGTGTTAAGTTTCAAAGAGCTAGCACAAACCGTGTTTGATTTAGAGTCCAAATACATGTATCCCTATAGGAGAAAACAGAGTGAAACCTCAAAATGAAACCGGATACTGCCAACGAACGGTTTCACCTAGAAGAACGAGATTTGGCGAGCCAAGTGGGATTGGTGTACTGATCATTACCTGAAAGTTTCATCAAGATTGGGTGAAAAAGTGTGTGCTGAGATTTCAGGCAACTCGTAGTTTTTTGGAAGCTTGGCAGGCCCTTTCCATGAAAGTGATTCTCGCCAGTCTCTGCTTAGGGCTACATCAACAGCAAACAAACCATAGAGATAGAACTTGAAACTGCTTTATGGTGTCAAGTTTCAAAGAGCTAGCACAAACCGTGTTTGATTTAGAGTTTCAAATACATGTATCCCTATAGGAGAAAACAGAGTGAAACCTCAAAATGAAACCGGTTACTTCCAAAGAACGGTTTCACCTAGAAGAACGAGATTTGGTGAGCCAAGTGGGATTGTTGTACTGATCATTACCTGAAAGTTTCATCAAGATTGGGTGAAAAAGTGTGTGCTGAGATTTCAGGCAACTCGTAGTTTTTTGGAAGCTTGGCAAGCCCTTTCCATGAAAGTGATTCTCGCCAGTCTCTGCTTAGGATTACATCAACAGCAAACAAACCATAGAGATAGAACTTGAACCTGCTTTATGGTGTCAAGTTTCAAAGAGCTAGCACAAACCGTGTTTGATTTAGAGTTCCAAATACATGTATCCCTATAGGAGAAAACAGTGTGAAACCTCAAAATGAAACCGGTTACTGCCAACGAACGGTTTCACCTAGAAGAACGAAATTTGGCGAGCCAAGTGGGATTGGTGTACTGATCATTACCTGAAAGTTTCATCAAGATTGGGTGAAAAAGTGTGTGCTGAGATTTCAGGCAACTCGTAGTTTTTTGGAAGCTTGGTAGGCCCTTTCCATGAAAGTGATTCTCGCCAGTCTCTGCTTAGGGCTACATCAACAGCAAACAAACCATAGAGATAGAACTTGAAACTGCTTTATTGTGTCAAGTTTCAAAGAGCTAGCACAAACCGTGTTTGCTTTAGAGTCCAAATACATGTATCCCTATAGGAGAAAACAGAGTGAAACCTCAAAATGAAACCGGTTACTGCCAACGAACGGTTTCACCTAGAAGAACGAGATTTGGCGAGCCAAGTGGGATTGGTGTACTGATCATTACCTGAAAGTTTCATCAAGATTGGGTGAAATAGTGTGTGCTGAGATTTCAGGCAACTCGTAGTTTTTTGGAAGCTTGGCAGGCCCTTTCCATGAAAGTGATTCCCGCCAGTCTCTGCTTAGGGCTACATCAACAGCAAACAAACCATAGAGATAGAACTTGAAACTGCTTTATGGTGTCAAGTTTCAAAGAGCTAGCACAAACCGTGTTTGATTTAGAGTTCCAAATACATGTATCCCTATAGGAGAAAACAGAGTGAAACCTCAAAATGAAACCGGTTCCTGCCAAGGAACGGTTTCACCTAGAAGAACGAAATTTGGCGAGCCAAGTGGGATTGGTGTACTGATCATTACCTGAAAGTTTCATCAAGATTGGGTGAAAAAGTGTGTGCTGAGATTTCAGGCAACTCGTAGTTTTTTGGAAGCTTGGCAGGCCCTTTCCATGAAAGTGATTCTCGCCAGTCTCTGCTTAGGGCTACATCAACAGCAAACAAACCATAGAGATAGAACTTGAAACTGCTTTATGGTGTCAAGTTTCAAAGAGCTAGCACAAACCGTGTTTGATTTAGAGTTCCAAATACATGTATCCCTCTAAGAGAAAACAGAGTGAAACCTCAAAATGAAACCGGTTACTGCCAACGAACAGTTTCACCTAGAAGAACGAAATTTGGTGAGCCAAGTGGGATTGGTGTACTGATCATTACCTGAAAGTTTCATCAAGATTGGGTGAAAAAGTGTGTGCTGAGATTTCAGGCAACTCGTAGTTTTTTGGAAGCTTGGCAGGCCCTTTCCATGAAAGTGATTCTCGCCATTCTCTGCTTAGGGCTACATCAACAGCAAACAAATCATAGAGATAGAACTTGAAACTGCTTTATGGTGTCAAGTTTCAAAGAGCTAGCACAAACCGTGTTTGATTTAGAGTTCCAAATACATGTATCCCTATAGGAGAAAACAGAGTGAAACCACCAAATGAAACCGGTTACTGCCAAGGAACGGTTTCACCTAGAAGAACGAAATTTGGCGAGCCAAGTGGGATTGGTGTACTGATCATTACCTGAAAGTTTCATCTAGATTGGGTGAAAAAGTGTGTGCTGAGATTTCAGGCAACTCGTAGTTTTTTGGAAGCTTGGCAGGCCCTTTCCATGAAAGTGATTCTCGCCAGTCTCTGCTTAGGGCTACATCAACAGCAAACAAACCATAGAGATAGAACTTGAAACTGCTTTATGGTGTCAAGTTTCAAAGAGCTAGCACAAACCGTGTTTGATTTAGAGTCCAAATACATGTATCCCTATAGGAGAAAACAGAGTGAAACCTCAAAATGAAACCGGTTACTGCCAACGAACGGTTTCACCTAGAAGAACGAAATTTGGCGAGCCAAGTGGGATTGGTGTACTGATCATTACCTGAAAGTTTCATCAAGATTGGGTGAAAAAGTGTGTGCTGAGATTTCAGGCAACTCGTAGTTTTTTGGAAGCTTGGCAGGCCCTTTCCATGAAAGTGATTCTCGCCAGTCTCTGCTTAGGGCTACATCAACAGCAAACAAACCATAGAGATAGAACTTGAAACTGCTTTATGGTGTCAAGTTTCAAAGAGCTAGCACAAACCGTGTTTGATTTAGAGTTCCAAATACATGTATCCCTATAGGAGAAAACAGAGTGAAACCTCAAAATGAAACCGGTTACTGCCAACGAACGGTTTCACCTAGAAGAACGAAATTTGGCGAGCCAAGTGGGATTGGTGTACTGATCATTACCTGAAAGTTTCATCAAGATTGGGTGAAAAAGTGTGTGCTGAGATTTCAGGCAACTCGTAGTTTTTTGGAAGCTTGGCAGGCCCTTTCCATGAAAGTGATTCTCGCCAGTCTCTGCTTAGGGCTACATCAACAGCAAACAAACCATAGAGATAGAACTTGAAACTGCTTTATTGTGTCAAGTTTCAAGGAGCTAGCACAAACCGTTTTTGATTTAGAGTTCCAAATACATGTATCCTTATAGTAGAAAACACAGTGGAACCTCAAAATGAAACCGGTTACTGCCAACGAACGGTTTCACCTAGAAGAACGAAATTTGGTGAGCCAAGTGGGATTGGTGTACTAATCATTACCTGAAAGTTTCATCAAGATTGGGTGAAAAAGTGTGTGCTGACATTTCAGGCAACTCGTAGTTTTTTGGAAGCTTGGCAGGCCCTTTCCATGAAAGTGATTCTCGCCAGTCTCTGCTTAGGGCTACATCAACAGCAAACAAACCATAGTGATAGAACTTGAAACTGCTTTATGGTGTCAAGTTTCAAAGAGCTAGCACAAACCGTGTTTGATTTAGAGTTCCAAATACATGAATCCCTATAGGAGAAAACAGAGTGAAACCTCAAAATGAAACCGGTTACTGCCAACGAACGGTTTCACCTAGAAGAACGAAATTTGGCGAGCCAAGTGGGATTGGTGTACTGATCATTACCTGAAAGTTTCATCAAGATTGGGTGAAAAAGTGTGTGCTGAGATTTCAGGCAACTCGTAGTTTTTTGGAAGCTTGGTAGGCCCTTTCCATGAAAGTGATTCTCGCCAGTCTCTGCTTAGGGCTACATCAACAGCAAACAAACCATAGAGATAGAACTTGAAACTGCTTTATTGTGTCAAGTTTCAAAGAGCTAGCACAAACCGTGTTTGCTTTAGAGTCCAAATACATGTATCCCTATAGGAGAAAACAGAGTGAAACCTCAAAATGAAACCGGTTACTGCCAACGAACGGTTTCACCTAGAAGAACGAGATTTGGCGAGCCAAGTGGGATTGGTGTACTTATCATTACCTGAAAGTTTCATCAAGATTGGGTGAAATAGTGTGTGCTGAGATTTCAGGCAACTCGTAGTTTTTTGGAAGCTTGGCAGGCCCTTTCCATGAAAGTGATTCTCGCCAGTCTCTGCTTAGGGCTACATCAACAGCAAACAAACCATAGAGATAGAACTTGAAACTGCTTTATGGTGTCAAGTTTCAAAGAGCTAGCACAAACCGTGTTTGATTTAGAGTTCCAAATACATGTATCCCTATAGGAGAAAACAGAGTGAAACCTCAAAATGAAACCGGTTCCTGCCAAGGAACGGTTTCACCTAGAAGAACGAAATTTGGCGAGCCAAGTGGGATTGGTGTACTGATCATTACGTGAAAGTTTCATCAAGATTGGGTGAAAAAGTGTGTGCTGAGATTTCAGGCAACTCGTAGTTTTTTGGAAGCTTGGCAGGCCCTTTCCATGAAAGTGATTCTCGCCAGTCTCTGCTTAGGGCTACATCAACAGCAAACAAACCATAGAGATAGAACTTGAAACTGCTTTATGGTGTCAAGTTTCAAAGAGCTAGCACAAACCGTGTTTGATTTAGAGTTCCAAATACATGTATCCCTCTAAGAGAAAACAGAGTGAAACCTCAAAATGAAACCGGTTACTGCCAACGAACAGTTTCACCTAGAAGAACGAAATTTGGTGAGCCAAGTGGGATTGGTGTACTGATCATTACCTGAAAGTTTCATCAAGATTGGGTGAAAAAGTGTGTGCTGAGATTTCAGGCAACTCGTAGTTTTTTGGAAGCTTGGCAGGCCCTTTCCATGAAAGTGATTCCCGCCAGTCTCTGCTTAGGGCTACATCAACAGCAAACAAATCATAGAGATAGAACTTGAAACTGCTTTATGGTGTCAAGTTTCAAAGAGCTAGCACAAACCGTGTTTGATTTAGAGTTCCAAATACATGTATCCCTATAGGAGAAAACAGAGTGAAACCTCCAAATGAAACCGGTTACTGCCAAGGAACGGTTTCACCTAGAAGAACGAAATTTGGCGAGCCAAGTGGGATTGGTGTACTGATCATTACCTGAAAGTTTCATCAAGATTGGGTGAAAAAGTGTGTGCTGAGATTTCAGGAAACTCGTAGTTTTTTGGAAGCTTGGCAGGCCCTATCCATGTAAGTGATTCTCGCCAGTCTCTGCTTAGGGCTACATCAACAGCAAACAAACCATAGAGATAGAACTTGAAACTGCTTTATGGTGTCAAGTTTCAAAGAGCTAGCACAAACCGTGTTTGATTTAGAGTCCAAATACATGTATCCCTATAGGAGAAAACAGAGTGAAACCTCAAAATGAAACCGGTTACTGCCAACGAACGGTTTCACCTAGAAGAACGAAATTTGGCGAGCCAAGTGGGATTGGTGTACTGATCATTACCTGAAAGTTTCATCAAGATTGGGTGAAAAAGTGTGTGCTGAGATTTCAGGCAACTCGTAGTTTTTTGGAAGCTTGGCAGGCCCTTTCCATGAAAGTGATTCTCGCCAGTCTCTGCTTAGGGCTACATCAACAGCAAACAAACCATAGAGATAGAACTTGAAACTGCTTTATGGTGTCAAGTTTCAAAGAGCTAGCACAAACCATGTTTGATTTAGAGTTCCAAATACATGTATCCCTATAGGAGAAAACAGAGTGAAACCTCAAAATGAAACCGGTTACTGCCAACGAACGGTTTCACCTAGAAGAACGAAATTTGGCGAGCCAAGTGGGATTAGTGTACTGATCATTACCTGAAAGTTTCATCAAGATTGGGTGAAAAAGTGTGTGCTGAGATTTCAGGCAACTCGTAGTTTTTTGGAAGCTTGGCAGGCCCTTTCCATGAAAGTGATTCTCGCCAGTCTCTGCTTAGGGCTACATCAACAGCAAACAAACCATAGAGACAGAACTTGAAACTGCTTTATTGTGTCAAGTTTCAAGGAGCTAGCACAAACCGTTTTTGATTTAGAGTTCCAAATACATGTATCCTTATAGTAGAAAACACAGTGGAACCTCAAAATGAAACCGGTTACTGCCAACGAACGGTTTCACCTAGAAGAACGAAATTTGGTGAGCCAAGTGGGATTGGTGTACTAATCATTACCTGAAAGTTTCATCAAGATTGGGTGAAAAAGTGTGTGCTGAGATTTCAGGCAACTCGTAGTTTTTTGGAAGCTTGGCAGGCCCTTTCCATGAAAGTGATTCTCGCCAGTCTCTGCTTAGGGCTACATCAACAGCAAACAAACCATAGTGATAGAACTTGAAACTGCTTTATGGTGTCAAGTTTCAAAGAGCTAGCACAAACCGTGTTTGATTTAGAGTTCCAAATACATGAATCCCTATAGGAGAAAACAGAGTGAAACCTCAAAATGAAACCGGTTACTGCCAACGAACGGTTTCACCTAGAAGACCAAAATTTAGCGCGCCAAGTGGGATTGGTGTACTGATCATTACCTGAAAGTTTCATCAAGATTGGGTGAAAAAGTGTGTGCTGAGATTTCAGGCAACTCGTTATTTGGAAGCTTGGCAAGCCCTTTCCATGAAAGTGATTCTCGCCAGTCTCTGCTTAGGGCTACATCAACAGCAAACAAACCATAGAGATAGAACTTGAAACTGCTTTATGGTGTCAAGTTTCAAAGAGCTAGCACAAACCGTGTTTGATTTAGAGTTCCAAATACATGTATCCCTATAGGAGAAAACAGAGTGAAACCTCAAAATGAAACCGGTTACTGCCAACGAACGGTTTCACCTAGAAGAACGAGATTTGGCGAGCCAAGTGGGATTGGTGTACTGATCATTACCTGAAAGTTTCATCAAGATTGGGTGAAAAATTGTGTGCTGAGATTTCAGGCAACTCGTAGTTTTTTGGAAGCTTGGCAGGCCCTTTCCATGAAAGTGATTCTCGCCAGTCTCTGCTTAGGGCTACATCAACAGCAAACAAACCATAGAGATAGAACTTGAAACTGCTTTCTTGTGTCAAGTTTCAAAGAGCTAGCACAAACCGTGTTTGATTTAGAGTTCCAAATACATATATCCCTATAGGAGAAAACAGAGTGAAACCTGAAAATGAAACCGGTTACTGCCAACGAACGGTTTCACCTAGAAGAACGAAATTTGGCGAGCCAAGTGGGATTGGTGTAGTGATCATTACCGGAAAGTTTCATCAAGATTGGGTGAAAAAGTGCGTGCTGAGATTTCAGGCAACTCGTAGTTTTTTGGAAGCTTGGCAGGCCCTTTCCATGAAAGTGATTCTCGCCAGTCTCTGCTTAGGGCTACATCAACAGCAAACAAACCATAGAGATAGAACTTGAAACTGCTTTATGGTGTCAAGTTTCAAAGAGCTAGCACAAACCGTGTTTGATTTAGAGTTCCAAATACATGTATCCCTCTAAGAGAAAACAGAGTGAAACCTCAAAATGAAACTGGTTACTGCCAACGAACAGTTTCACCTAGAAGAACGATATTTGGTGAGCCAAGTGGGATTGGTGTACTGATCATTACCTGAAAGTTTCATCAAGATTGGGTGAAAAAGTGTGTGCTGAGATTTCAGGCAACTCCTAGTTTTTTGGAAGCTTGGCAGGCCCTTTCCATGAAAGTGATACTCGCCAGTCTCTGCTTAGGGCTACATCAACAGCAAACAAACCATAGAGATAGAACTTGAAACTGCTTTATGGTGTCAAGTTTCAAAGAGCTAGCACAAACCGTGTTTGATTTAGAGTTCCAAATACATGTATCCCTATAGGAGAAAACAGAGTGAAACCTCCAAATGAAACCGGTTACTGCCAAGGAACGGTTTCACCTAGAAGAACGAAATTTGGCGAGCCAAGTGGGATTGGTGTACTGATCATTACCTGAAAGTTTCATCTAGATTGGGTGAAAAAGTGTGTGCTGAGATTTCAGGCAACTCGTAGTTTTTTGGAAGCTTGGCAGGCCCTTTCCATGAAAGTGATTCTCGCCAGTCTCTGCTTAGGGCTACATCAACAGCAAACAAACCATAGAGAGAGAACTTGAAACTGCTTTATGGTGTCAAGTTTCAAAGAGCTAGCACAAACCGTGTTTGATTTAGAGTCCAAATACATGTATCCCTATAGGAGAAAACAGAGTGAAACCTCAAAATGAAACCGGTTACTGCCAACGAACGGTTTCACCTAGAAGAACGAAATTTGGCGAGCCAAGTGGGATTGGTGTACTGATCATTACCTGAAAGTTTCATCAAGATTGGGTGAAAAAGTGTGTGCTGAGATTTCAGGCAACTCGTAGTTTTTTGGAAGCTTGGCAGGCCCTTTCCATGAAAGTGATTCTCGCCAGTCTCTGCTTAGGGCTACATCAACAGCAAACAAACCATTTGATTTAGAGTTCCAAATACATGTATCCCTCTAAGAGAAAACAGAGTGAAACCTCAAAATGAAACTGGTTACTGCCAACGAACAGTTTCACCTAGAAGAACGAAATTTGGTGAGTGAAAAAGTGTGTGCTGAGATTTCAGGCAACTCGTAGTTTTTTGGAAGCTTGGCAGGCCCTTTCCATGAAAGTGATTCTCGCCAGTCTCTGCTTAGGGCTACATCAACAGCAAACAAACCATAGTGATAGAACTTGAAACTGCTTTATGGTGTCAAGTTTCAAAGAGCTAGCACAAACCGTGTTTGATTTAGAGTCCAAATACATGTATCCCTATAGGAGAAAACAGAGTGAAACCTCCAAATGAAACCGGTTACTGCCAAGGAACGGTTTCACCTAGAAGAACGAAATTTGGCGAGCCAAGTGGGATTGGTGTACTGATCATTACCTGAAAGTTTCATCTAGATTGGGTGAAAAAGTGTGTGCTGAGATTTCAGGCAACTCGTAGTTTTTTGGAAGCTTGGCAGGCCCTTTCCATGAAAGTGATTCTCGCCAGTCTCTGCTTAGGGCTACATCAACAGCAAACAAACCATAGAGATAGAACTTGAAACTGCTTTATGGTGTCAAGTTTCAAAGAGCTAGCACAAACCGTGTTTGATTTAGAGTCCAAATACATGTATCCCTATAGGAGAAAACAGAGTGAAACCTCAAAATGAAACCGGTTACTGCCAACGAACGGTTTCACCTAGAAGAACGAAATTTGGCGAGCCAAGTGGGATTGGTGTACTGATCATTACCTGAAAGTTTCATCAAGATTGGGTGAAAAAGTGTGTGCTGAGATTTCTTGCAACTCGTAGTTTTTTGGAAGCTTGGCAGGCCCTTTCCATGAAAGTGATTCTCGCCAGTCTCTGCTTAGGGCTACATCAACAGCAAACAAATCATAGAGATAGAACTTGAAACTGCTTTATGGTGTCAAGTTTCAAAGAGCTAGCACAAACCATGTTTGATTTAGAGTTCCAAATACATGTATCCCTATAGGAGAAAACAGAGTGAAACCTCAAAATGAAACCGGTTACTGCCAACGAACGGTTTCACCTAGAAGAACGAAATTTGGTGAGCCAAGTGGGATTGGTGTACTGATCATTACCTGAAAGTTTCATCAAGATTGGGTGAAAAAGTGTGTGCTGAGATTTCAGGCAACTCGTAGTTTTTTGGAAGCTTGGCAGGCCCTTTCCATGAAAGTGATTCTCGCCAGTCTCTGCTTAGGGCTACATCAACAGCAAACAAACCATAGAGATAGAACTTGAAACTGCTTTATTGTGTCAAGTTTCAAGGAGCTAGCACAAACCGTTTTTGATTTAGAGTTCCAAATACATGTATCCTTATAGTAGAAAACACAGTGCAACCTCAAAATGAAACCGGTTACTGCCAACGAACGGTTTCACCTAGAAGAACGAAATTTGGTGAGCCAAGTGGGATTGGTGTACTAATCATTACCTGAAAGTTTCATCAAGATTGGGTGAAAAAGTGTGTGCTGAGATTTCAGGCAACTCGTAGTTTTTTGGAAGCTTGGCAGGCCCTTTCCATGAAAGTGATTCTCGCCAGTCTCTGCTTAGGGCTACATCAACAGCAAACAAACCATAGTGATAGAACTTGAAACTGCTTTATGGTGTCAAGGTTCAAAGAGCTAGCACAAACCGTGTTTGATTTAGAGTTCCAAATACATGAATCCCTATAGGAGAAAACAGAGTGAAACCTCAAAATGAAACCGGTTACTGCCAACGAACGGTTTCACCTAGAAGACCAAAATTTAGCGCGCCAAGTGGGATTGGTGTACTGATCATTACCTGAAAGTTTCATCAAGATTGGGTGAAAAAGTGTGTGCTGAGATTTCAGGCAACTCGTAGTTTTTTGGAAGCTTGGTAGTCCCTTTCCATGAAAGTGATTCTCGCCAGTCTCTGATTAGGGCTACATCAACAGCAAACAAACCATAGAGATAGAACTTGAAACTGCTTTATTGTGTTAAGTTTCAAAGAGCTAGCACAAACCGTGTTTGATTTAGAGTCCAAATACATGTATCCCTATAGCAGAAAACAGAGTGAAACCTCAAAATGAAACCGGTTACTGCCAACGAACGGTTTAACCTAGAAGAACGAGATTTGGCGAGCCAAGTGGGATTGGTGTACTGATCATTACCTGAAAGTTTCATCAAGATTGGGTGAAAAAGTGTGTGCTGAGATTTCAGGCAACTCGTAGTTTTTTGGAAGCTTGGCAGGCCCTTTCCATGAAAGTGATTCTCGCCAGTCTCTGCTTAGGGCTACATCAACAGCAAACAAACCATAGAGATAGAACTTGAAACTGCTTTATGGTGTCAAGTTTCAAAGAGCTAGCACAAACCGTGTTTGATTTAGAGTTTCAAATACATGTATCCCTATAGGAGAAAACAGAGTGAAACCTCAAAATGAAACCGGTTACTTCCAACAAACGGTTTCACCTAGAAGAACGAGATTTGGTGAGCCAAGTGGGATTGGTGTACTGATCATTACCTGAAAGTTTCATCAAGATTGGGTGAAAAAGTGTGTGCTGAGATTTCAGGCAACTCGTTATTTGGAAGCTTGGCAAGCCCTTTCCATGAAAGTGATTCTCGCCAGTCTCTGCTTAGGGCTACATCAACAGCAAACAAACCATAGAGAGAGAACTTGAAACTGCTTTATGGTGTCAAGTTTCAAAGAGCTAGCACAAACCGTGTTTGATTTAGAGTTCCAAATACATGTATCCCTATAGGAGAAAACAGAGTGAAACCTCAAAATGAAACCGGTTACTGCCAACGAACGGTTTCACCTAGAAGAACGAGATTTGGCGAGCCAAGTGGGATTGGTGTACTGATCATTACCTGAAAGTTTCATCAAGATTGGGTGAAATAGTGTGTGCTGAGATTTCAGGCAACTCGTAGTTTTTTGGAAGCTTGGCAGGCCCTTTCCATGAAAGTGATTCTCGCCAGTCTCTGCTTAGGGCTACATCAACAGCAAACAAACCATAGAGATAGAACTTGAAACTGCTTTATGGTGTCAAGTTTCAACGAGCTAGCACAAACCGTGTTTGATTTAGAGTTCCAAATACATGTATCCCTATAGGAGAAAACAGAGTGAAACCTCAAAATGAAACCGGTTACTGCCAACGAACGGTTTCACCTAGAAGAACGAAATTTGGCGAGCCAAGTGGGATTGGTGTAGTGATCATTACCGGAAAGTTTCATCAAGATTGGGTGAAAAAGTGTGTGCTGAGATTTCAGGCAACTCGTAGTTTTTTGGAAGCTTGGCAGGCCCTTTCCATGAAAGTGATTCTCGCCAGTCTCTGCTTAGGGCTACATCAACAGCAAACAAACCATAGAGATAGAACTTGAAACTGCTTTATGGTGTCAAGTTTCAAAGAGCTAGCACAAACCGTGTTTGATTTAGAGTTCCAAATACATGTATCCCTCTAAGAGAAAACAGAGTGAAACCTCAAAATGAAACTGGTTACTGCCAACGAACAGTTTCACCTAGAAGAACGAAATTTGGTGAGCCAAGTGGGATTGGTGTACTGATCATTACCTGAAAGTTTCATCAAGATTGGGTGAAAAAGTGTGTGCTGAGATTTCAGGCAACTCGTAGTTTTTTGGAAGCTTGGCAGGCCCTTTCCATGAAAGTGATTCTCGCCAGTCTCTGCTTAGGGCTACATCAACAGCAAACAAACCATAGAGATAGAACTTGAAACTGCTTTATGGTGTCAAGTTTCAAAGAGCTAGCACAAACCGTGTTTGATTTAGAGTTCCAAATACATGTATCCCTATAGGAGAAAACAGAGTGAAACCTCCAAATGAAACCGGTTACTGCCAAGGAACGGTTTCACCTAGAAGAACGAAATTTGGCGAGCCAAGTGGGATTGGTGTACTGATCATTACCTGAAAGTTTCATCAAGATTGGGTGAAAAAGTGTGTGCTGAGATTTCAGGCAACTCGTAGTTTTTTGGAAGCTTGGCAGGCCCTTTCCATGAAAGTGATTCTCGCCAGTCTCTGCTTAGGGCTACATCAACAGCAAACAAACCATAGAGATAGAACTTGAAACTGCTTTATGGTGTCAAGTTTCAAAGAGCTAGCACAA
Source organism: Ictidomys tridecemlineatus (assembly GCF_052094955.1). Lineage (NCBI taxonomy): Eukaryota > Metazoa > Chordata > Mammalia > Rodentia > Sciuridae > Ictidomys > Ictidomys tridecemlineatus. The sequence goes on along the minus strand of NW_027521133.1, from coordinate 51,471 downwards.
ACCGTGTTTGATTTAGAGTTCCAAATACATGTATCCCTATAGGAGAAAACAGAGTGAAACCTCCAAATGAAACCGGTTACTGCCAAGGAACGGTTTCACCTAGAAGAACGAAATTTGGCGAGCCAAGTGGGATTGGTGTACTGATCATTACCTGAAAGTTTCATCTAGATTGGGTGAAAAAGTGTGTGCTGAGATTTCAGGCAACTCGTAGTTTTTTGGAAGCTTGGCAGGCCCTTTCCATGAAAGTGATTCTCGCCAGTCTCTGCTTAGGGCTACATCAACAGCAAACAAACCATAGAGAGAGAACTTGAAACTGCTTTATGGTGTCAAGTTTCAAAGAGCTAGCACAAACCGTGTTTGATTTAGAGTCCAAATACATGTATCCCTATAGGAGAAAACAGAGTGAAACCTCAAAATGAAACCGGTTACTGCCAACGAACGGTTTCACCTAGAAGAACGAAATTTGGCGAGCCAAGTGGGATTGGTGTACTGATCATTACCTGAAAGTTTCATCAAGATTGGGTGAAAAAGTGTGTGCTGAGATTTCAGGCAACTCGTAGTTTTTTGGAAGCTTGGCAGGCCCTTTCCATGAAAGTGATTCTCGCCAGTCTCTGCTTAGGGCTACATCAACAGCAAACAAACCATAGAGATAGAACTTGAAACTGCTTTATGGTGTCAAGTTTCAAAGAGGTAGCACAAACCCTGTTTGATTTAGAGTTCCAAATACATGTATCCCTATAGGAGAAAACAGAGTGAAACCTCCAAATGAAACCGGTTACTGCCAAGGAACGGTTTCACCTAGAAGAACGAAATTTGGCGAGCCAAGTGGGATTGGTGTACTGATCATTACCTGAAAGTTTCATCTAGATTGGGTGAAAAAGTGTGTGCTGAGATTTCAGGCAACTCGTAGTTTTTTGGAAGCTTGGCAGGCCCTTTCCATGAAAGTGATTCTCGCCAGTCTCTGCTTAGGGCTACATCAACAGCAAACAAACCATAGAGATAGAACTTGAAACTGCTTTATGGTGTCAAGTTTCAAAGAGCTAGCACAAACCGTGTTTGATTTAGAGTCCAAATACATGTATCCCTATAGGAGAAAACAGAGTGAAACCTCAAAATGAAACCGGTTACTGCCAACGAACGGTTTCACCTAGAAGAACGAAATTTGGCGAGCCAAGTGGGATTGGTGTACTGATCATTACCTGAAAGTTTCATCAAGATTGGGTGAAAAAGTGTGTGCTGAGATTTCAGGCAACTCGTAGTTTTTTGGAAGCTTGGCAGGCCCTTTCCATGAAAGTGATTCTCGCCAGTCTCTGCTTAGGGCTACATCAACAGCAAACAAACCATAGAGATAGAACTTGAAACTGCTTTATGGTGTCAAGTTTCAAAGAGCTAGCACAAACCATGTTTGATTTAGAGTTCCAAATACATGTATCCCTATAGGAGAAAACAGAGTGAAACCTCAAAATGAAACCGGTTACTGCCAACGAACGGTTTCACCTAGAAGAACGAAATTTGGCGAGCCAAGTGGGATTGGTGTACTGATCATTACCTGAAAGTTTCATCAAGATTGGGTGAAAAAGTGTGTGCTGAGATTTCAGGCAACTCGTAGTTTTTTGGAAGCTTGGCAGGCCCTTTCCATGAAAGTGATTCTCGCCAGTCTCTGCTTAGGGCTACATCAACAGCAAACAAACCATAGAGATAGAACTTGAAACTGCTTTATTGTGTCAAGTTTCAAGGAGCTAGCACAAACCGTTTTTGATTTAGAGTTCCAAATACATGTATCCTTATAGTAGAAAACACAGTGGAACCTCAAAATGAAACCGGTTACTGCCAACGAACGGTTTCACCTAGAAGAACGAAATTTGGTGAGCCAAGTGGGATTGGTGTACTAATCATTACCTGAAAGTTTCATCAAGATTGGGTGAAAAAGTGTGTGCTGAGATTTCAGGCAACTCGTAGTTTTTTGGAAGCTTGGCAGGCCCTTTCCATGAAAGTGATTCTCGCCAGTCTCTGCTTAGGGCTACATCAACAGCAAACAAACCATAGTGATAGAACTTGAAACTGCTTTATGGTGTCAAGTTTCAAAGAGCTAGCACAAACCGTGTTTGATTTAGAGTTCCAAATACATGAATCCCTATAGGAGAAAACAGAGTGAAACCTCAAAATGAAACCGGTTACTGCCAACGAACGGTTTCACCTAGAAGACCAAAATTTTGCGCGCCAAGTGGGATTGGTGTACTGATCATTACCTGAAAGTTTCATAAAGATTGGGTGAAAAAGTGTGTGCTGAGATTTCAGGCAACTCGTAGTTTTTTGGAAGCTTGGCAGGCCCTTTCCATGAAAGTGATTCTTGCCAGTCTCTGCTTAGGTCTACATCAACAGCAAACAAACCATAGAGATAGAACTTGAAACTGCTTTATGGTGTCAAGTTTCAAAGAGCTAGCACAAACCGTGTTTGATTTAGAGTTCCAAATACATGTATCCCTATAGGAGAAAACAGAGTGAAACCTCAAAATGAAACCGGTTACTGCCAACGAACGGTTTCACCTAGAAGAACGAAATTTGGCGAGCCAAGTGGGATTGGTGTACTGATCATTACCTGAAAGTTTCATCAAGATTGGGTGAAAAAGTGTGTGCTGAGATTTCAGGCAACTCGTAGTTTTTTGGAAGCTTGGCAGGCCCTTTCCATGAAAGTGATTCTCGCCAGTCTCTGCTTAGGGCTACATCAACAGCAAACAAACCATAGAGATAGAACTTGAAACTGCTTTATTGTGTCAAGTTTCAAGGAGCTAGCACAAACCGTTTTTGATTTAGAGTTCCAAATACATGTATCCTTATAGTAGAAAACACAGTGGAACCTCAAAATGAAACCGGTTACTGCCAACGAACGGTTTCACCTAGAAGAACGAAATTTGGTGAGCCAAGTGGGATTGGTGTACTAATCATTACCTGAAAGTTTCATCAAGATTGGGTGAAAAAGTGTGTGCTGAGATTTCAGGCAACTCGTAGTTTTTTGGAAGCTTGGCAGGCCCTTTCCATGAAACTGATTCTCGCCAGTCTCTGCTTAGGGCTACATCAACAGCAAACAAACCATAGAGATAGAACTTGAAACTGCTTTATGGTGTCAAGTTTCAAAGAGCTAGCACAAACCGTGTTTGATTTAGAGTTTCAAATACATGTATCCCTATAGGAGAAAACAGAGTGAAACCTCAAAATGAAACCGGTTACTTCCAACGAACGGTTTCACCTAGAAGAACGAGATTTGGTGAGCCAAGTGGGATTGGTGTACTGATCATTACCTGAAAGTTTCATCAAGATTGGGTGAAAAAGTGTGTGCTGAGATTTCAGGCAACTCGTTATTTGGAAGCTTGGCAAGCCCTTTCATTGAAAGTGATTCTCGCCAGTCTCTGCTTAGGGCTACATCAACAGCAAACAAACCATAGAGATAGAACTTGAAACTGCTTTATGGTGTCAAGTTTCAAAGAGCTAGCACAAACCGTGTTTGATTTAGAGTTCCAAATACATGTATCCCTATAGGAGAAAACAGAGTGAAACCTCAAAATGAAACCGGTTACTGCCAACGAACGGTTTCACCTAGAAGAACGAGATTTGGCGAGCGAAGTGGGATTGGTGTACTGATCATTACCTGAAAGTTTCATCAAGATTGGGTGAAATAGTGTGTGCTGAGATTTCAGGCAACTCGTAGTTTTTTGGAAGCTTGGCAGGCCCTTTCCATGAAAGTGATTCTCGCCAGTCTCTGCTTAGGGCTACATCAACAGCAAACAAACCATAGAGATAGAACTTGAAACTGCTTTATGGTGTCAAGTTTCAAAGAGCTAGCACAAACCGTGTGTGATTTAGAGTTCCAAATACATGTATCCCTATAGGAGAAAACAGAGTGAAACCTCAAAATGAAACCGGTTACTGCCAACGAACGGTTTCACCTAGAAGAACGAAATTTGGCGAGCCAAGTGGGATTGGTGTAGTGATCATTACCGGAAAGTTTCATCAAGATTGGGTGAAAAAGTGTGTGCTGAGATTTCAGGCAACTCGTAGTTTTTTGGAAGCTTGGCAGGCCCTTTCCATGAAAGTGATTCTCGCCAGTCTCTGCTTAGGGCTACATCAACAGCAAACAAACCATAGAGATAGAACTTGAAACTGCTTTATGGTGTCAAGTTTCAAAGAGCTAGCACAAACCGTGTTTGATTTAGAGTTCCAAATACATGTATCCCTCTAAGAGAAAACAGAGTGAAACCTCAAAATGAAACTGGTTACTGCCAACGAACAGTTTCACCTAGAAGAACGAAATTTGGTGAGCCAAGTGGGATTGGTGTACTGATCATTACCTGAAAGTTTCATCAAGATTGGGTGAAAAAGTGTGTGCTGAGATTTCAGGCAACTCGTAGTTTTTTGGAAGCTTGGCAGGCCCTTTCCATGAAAGTGATTCTCGCCAGTCTCTGCTTAGGGCTACATCAACAGCAAACAAACCATAGAGATAGAACTTGAAACTGCTTTATGGTGTCAAGTTTCAAAGAGCTAGCACAAACCGTGTTTGATTTAGAGTTCCAAATACATGTATCCCTATAGGAGAAAACAGAGTGAAACCTCCAAATAAAACCGGTTACTGCCAAGGAACGGTTTCACCTAGAAGAACGAAATTTGGCGAGCCAAGTGGGATTGGTGTACTGATCATTACCTGAAAGTTTCATCTAGATTGGGTGAAAAAGTGTGTGCTGAGATTTCAGGCAACTCGTAGTTTTTTGGAAGCTTGGCAGGCCCTTTCCATGAAAGTGATTCTCGCCAGTCTCTGCTTAGGGCTACATCAACAGCAAACAAACCATAGAGATAGAACTTGAAACTGCTTTATGGTGTCAAGTTTCAAAGAGCTAGCACAAACCGTGTTTGATTTAGAGTTCCAAATACATGTATCCCTATAGGAGAAAACAGAGTGAAACCTCAAAATGAAACCGGTTACTGCCAACAAACGGTTTCACCTAGAAGAACGAGATTTGGCGAGCCAAGTGGGATTGGTGTACTGATCATTACCTGAAAGTTTCATCAAGATTGGGTGAAAAAGTGTGTGCTGAGATTTCAGGCAACTCGTAGTTTTTTGGAAGCTTGGCAGGCCCTTTCCATGAAAGTGATTCTCGCCAGTCTCTGCTTAGGGCTACATCAACAGCAAACAAACCATAGAGATAGAACTTGAAACTGCTTTATGGTGTCAAGTTTCAAAGAGCTAGCACAAACCGTGTTTGATTTAGAGTTCCAAATACATGTATCCCTATAGGAGAAAACAGAGTGAAACCTCCAAATGAAACCGGTTACTGCCAACGAACTGTCTCACCTAGAAGAACGAAATTTGGCGAGCCAAGTGGGATTGGTGTACTGACCATTACCTGAAAGTTTCATCAAGATTGGGTGAAAAAGTGTGTGCTGAGATTTCAGGCAACTCGTAGTTTTTTGGAAGCTTGGCAGGCCCTTTCCATGAAAGTGATTCTCGCCAGTCTCTGCTTAGGGCTACATCAACAGCAAACAAACCATAGTGATAGAACTTGAAACTGCTTTATGATGTCAAGTTTCAAAGAGCTAGCACAAACCGTGTTTGATTTAGAGTTCCAAATACATGTATCCCTATAGGAGAAAACAGAGTGAAACCTCAAAATGAAACCGGTTACTGCCAACGAACGGTTTCACCAAGAAGAACGAAATTTGGCGAGCCAAGTGGGATTGGTGTACTGATCATTACCTTAAAGTTTCATCAAGATTGGGTGAAAAAGTGTGTGCTGAGATTTCAGGCAACTCGTAGTTTTTTGGAAGCTTGGTAGGCCCTTTTTATGAAACTGATTCTCGCCAGTCTCTGCTTAGGGCTACATCAACAGCAAACAAACCATAGAGATAGAACTTGTAACTGCTTTATTGTGTCAAGTTTCAAAGAGCTAGTACGAACCGTGTTTGATTTAGAGTCCAAATACATGTATCCCTATAGGAGAAAACAGAGTGAAACCTCAAAATGAAACCGGTTACTGCCAACGAACGGTTTCACCTAGAAGAACGAGATTTGGCGAGCCAAGTGGGATTGGTGTACTGATCATTACCTGAAAGTTTCATCAAGATTGGGTGAAAAAGTGTGTGCTGAGATTTCAGGCAACTCGTTTTTTTTTGAAGCTTGGCAGGCCCTTTCCATGAAAGTGATTCTCGCCAGTCTCTGCTTAGGGCTACATCAACAGCAAACAATCCATAGAGATAGAACTTGAAACTGCTTTATTGTGTCAAGTTTCAAAGAGCTAGCACAAACCGTGTTTGATTTAGAGTTCCAAATACATTTATCCCTATAGGAGAAAACAGAGTGAAACCTCAAAATGAAACCGGTTACTTCCAACGAACGGTTTCACCTAGAAGAACGAAATTTGGCGAGCCGAGTGGGATTGGTGTACTGATCATTACCTGAAAGTTTCATCAAGATTGGGTGAAAAAGTGTGTGCTGAGATTTCAGGCAACTCGTAGTTTTTTGGAAGCTTGGCAGGCCCTTTCCATGAAAGTGATTCTCGCCAGTCTCTGCTTAGGGCTACATCAACAGCAAACAAACCATAGAGATAGAACTTGAAACTGCATTATGGTGTCAAGTTTCAAAGAGCTAGCACAAACCGTGTTTGATTTAGAGTTCCAAATACATGTATCCCTATAGGAGAAAACAGAGTGAAACCTCAAAATGAAACCGGTTACTGCCAACGAACGGTTTCACCTAGAAGAACGAAATTTGGCGAGCCAAGTGGGATTGGTATACTGATCATTACCTGAGAGTTTCATCAAGATTGGGTGAAAAAGTGTGTGCTGAGATTTCAGGCAACTCGTAGTTTTTTGGAAGCTTGGCAGGCCCTTTCCATGAAAGTGATTCCCGCCAGTCTCTGCTTAGGGCTACATCAACAGCAAATAAACCATAGAGATAGAACTTGAAACTGCTTTATTGTGTCAAGTTTAAAAGAGCTAGCACAAACCGTGTTTGATTTAGAGTTCCAAATACATGTATCCCTATAGGAGAAAACAAAGTGAAACCTCAAAATGAAACCGGTTACTGCCAACGAACGGTTTCACCTAGAAGAACGAGATTTGGCAAGCCAAGTGGGATTGGTGTACTGATCATTACCTGAAAGTTTCATCAAGATTGGGTGAAAAAGTGTGTGCTGAGATTTCAGGCAACTCGTAGTTTTTTGGAAGCATGGCAGGCCCTTTCCATGAAAGTGATTCTCGCCAGTCTCTGCTTAGGGCTACATCAACAGCAAACAAACCATAGAGATAGAACTTGAAACTGCTTTATTGTGTCAAGTGTCAAAGAGCTAGCACAAACCGTGTTTGATTTAGAGTTCCAAATACATGTATCCCTATAGGAGAAAACAGAGTGAAACCTCAAAATGAAACCGGTTACTGCCCACGAACGGTTTCACCTAGAAGAATGAGATTTGGCGAGCCAAGTGGGATTGGTGTACTGATCATTACCTGAAAGTTTCATCAAGATTGGGTGAAAAAGTGTGTGCTGAGATTTCAGGCAACTCGTAGTTTTTTGGAAGCTTGGCAGGCCCTTTCCATGAAAGTGATTCTCGCCAGTCTCTGCTTAGGGCTACATCAACAGCAAACAAACCATAGAGATAGAACTTGAAACTGCTTTATTGTGTCAAGTTTCAAAGAGCTAGCACAAACCGTGTTTGATTTTGAGTTCCAAATACATGTATCCCTATAGGAGAAAACAGAGTGAAACCTCAAAATGAAACCGGTTACTGCCAACGAACGGTTTCACCTAGAAGAACGAGATTTGGCGAGCCAAGTGGGAATGGTGTACTGATCATTACCTGAAAGTTTCATCAAGATTGGGTGAAAAAGTGTGTGCTGAGATTTCAGGCAACTCGTAGTTTTTTGGAAGCTTGGCAGGCCCTTTCCATGAAAGTGATTCTCGCCAGTCTCTGCTTAGGGCTACATCAACAGCAAACAAACCATAGAGATATGTGGTGAGCCGTTCCTGCGGACTGTGGTCACCATTACATGATGGCGCTGGCTCCGTTGTGGTCTGTGAAGGACAACTCCATATCAAAGAGATTTGGCATGTTCCCAGCTCCTTATCAGAGAAAGTTGGCGTGTCATTTTCTAGCACCCTGTGAGAAGGGTACACGTGGCAGCTTTGCATTGGGGTTCGTTGTGCTTTATTAAGGCTGGGAGGGGCATCCAATTATTATTTCGGGTAGTAGAAGTAGAGTAGAAGAATCATTAGAAGAATATCAAGGGCCTGAATAAATGCTGAAAGAAGATTCCTGAGTCGCGTCTTCCTTGCGGGCAAGGGGGTCGTGACAAGTGGTGCCGAGACCCGGGAGAAAAGAAACAAAGAAACACCCAGGAACCAGAACTTTCAGCAGTCAGGGAGGCGCGCCGGTAAGTCCCAGGTAAGGTGGGACCCGCTGTTAAAAAGCGGAGGCTCCTCTATACATAAAGAGGGAGCATTAAAAGGTACCTGCTCCTCTGTAAAAAGAGAGAGCGTTACATCTCATAGCAATTGCACTCTGTATTTTCGTTTTTGTTTTCTGTGTATGTTCGTTTTGTTTTGTGTACTTTCACTTTCGATTTCTGTGTTTTCTTGTGTTGCGTTATGGGAGCTGTGACTTCAAGTCCACTCCTTCTGGCCCTCGATGGCCTTTTACGTTCCAAGGGACTGGAGGTGAAGCATCGCACCTTGGAAAAATTTTTACAGAGGGTAGATACAGCTGCACCGTGGTTTGCATTTTCAGGCAGCCTCACTACACCCAGCTGGGATAAATTAGGCAAAGACCTTGACTTTGCTCGTGAGCAGGGCATGCTAGAGGGCGGGGTGATACCCCTCTGGAAGATGGTCCGTAGTTGCCTTACGGATGGCAGATGCCAAGAAGCGCTTGTTAAAGGGCAAGGGGTTTTAGAACAATTGCATGAAGAAAAATCAGAAACAACAGAGAGTGAAGTGTCTTAGGAAGAGGGGAGTGTGCGGGGCGTGGAGAACGGGAGGAGACTGTATCCAGATCTCAGTGTGCTGCGCACGCCCCCATGCGAAAGTGGGTCAGAGGCAGAAGACGCTGAGGAGGAGGAGATAAGAACGCTGTCTCGGCAGCTAGGGAGTTTAGGTACAGGAAACAGAGATAAGCAAGGACTCAAGAACAGACAGCCTCCCGATCCGCCTCCGTATGGCGGGGGTGTTTCAGGCTGCCGCTGCTTTCCTCTGTTCCTCAGGGCTGGCATATCATTGCTATTGACATTAAAGACTGTTTCTTTTCTATTACTTTGCATCCTAAAGACTCACAGCGTTTTGCCTTCACCCTTCCCTCGTGTAATCACGAGGAACCAGATCAAAGGTTTGAGTGGGTTGTTTTACCACAGGGAATGTCTAACAGTCCTACGATTTGCCAGATGTATGTAGGGAAGGCACTCGCACCTCTCAGACAACAATATCCTTCCATCAAGATTATTCATTATATGGATGATGTATTATTGGCAGCCAAATTACAACAGTCAGTTTATGAGGCCTATAAAGACTTGGTGAAGTTGTTAGCTCAGTATGGATTACATATTGCACCTGAGAAGGTTCAAACAGGAGATTCTATTCAGTAGTTGGGAGCGACGATTGGATATGACATGTTAAAACCACAAAAAGTTACTATAAGAACTCAAGATCTCCAAACTTTAAATGATTTTCAAAAACTGTTGGGAGATATTAATTGGATAAGAGCTTATTTACATATTCCTAATATCGTGCTCCAGCCTTTGTATGCTATTCTTAAGGGTGATCCAGATCTTACTTCCCCTCGTACCCTCACTAAAGAGGCCAGAGCGGCCCTTATAAAAGTAGAAGAAGCTATACAATATGCCACTCTATGCAGGCTCCAGAGTGATGAACCTTTCCAGTTATGTGTGCTTGCCACTATGCGGCAGCCTACTGGAGTACTGTGGCAAGATGGGCCTTTACTATGGATCCACCCACATGTATCCCCAGGAAAATCTTTAGAATACTATCCTGATGCTGTTGCAGCATTAGCACTTAGAGGGATTCAACAGAGCATTCAATTTTTCGGACAAGCACCTTCTTCTCTTATCATACCCTATTCTAAAGTTCAACTTAATGTTTTGTGTGCTACTCTAGACAACTGGGCTATTCTATGTTGCTCGTTTCAAGGGGATATTGATAATCATTACCCTTCTCATCCATTACTCCATTTTGTTAAAGAGAATCCTATCATTTTCCCTAAAGTAACTTCACCCACTCCAATTCCAGGGGCTGTTAATATTTTTACTGATGGCTCTAAGTCTGGAATGGGAGCTTATGTGATTAATGACTCTCCCCCTGTCCAGCATCAATTTGCTCCTGGAAATCCACAATGGGTAGAACTACAAATTGTCATTGAAGTTTTTAAACAGTGTTCTTTTCCTTTCAATCTCATTTTGGACTCCATCTATGTGGTGCAGGCGCTCAAAATTCTGGAGGCTGTAGGAGCTATTAGTGACACCCATACTGTGTCTGCTTACTTTAATCAGCTTCAACAGCTTATCCGTAGCCGTACTGCCCCCTTTCTATCCAATGCACATTCGGGCTCACACCTCTCTTCCTGGCCCGTTATCACAGGGTAATGCCTGTGCTGACTCGGCAACTAGAAGCCAGTTGGTATGCTTGGCCTCCTCCTTAAAAAAAGCTAAATTGTTTCATCACAACTTTCATGTCAATGCTATGACACTGCGCAGACGTTTTTCCATCTCCAGAGCAGATGCTCATCAGATAGTCTTACAATATCCCCATGGTGTCACATTTCTTCATCCTCCTACTTATGGCGTAAACCCACGAGGATTGAAGCCATTGGTCGTCTGGCAAATGGACGTAACTCACGTGCCTGACTTTGGTAACCTCAAATATGTCCATGTTTCTATTGACACATACTCTGGAATTATTCATGCTTCTGCTTTATCGGGAGAAAAGGCACGTAATGTTATTACTCATTGCTTAGAGGCATGGGCAGCATGGGGTGCACCTGCATCCCTTAAGACTGATAATGGACCTGCTTATACGGGCAGACAGTTTACATCTTTTTGTTCTACTATGGGAGTACAACTTGCTCATGGGTTGCCTTACAATCCTCAAGGGCAAGGCATTGTTAAACGTGCCCACCGCACCTTAAAAGAAACCTTAGAAAAACAAAAAGGGGGAATAGGAGTTGACCACACTCCTAAAGAACGCCTGTCCTTAGCTCTTTTTACCATTAATTATTTGAATTTGGATATTCATGGCCGCTCTGCGGCCGATAGACATGTGTCCCCTCAGCCCTCTGTGACTGGCTATGTTAAGTGGAAAGATGTTCTTACGGGCCAATGGAACGGCCCTGACCCCGTGCTGACATGGGCACGAGGATCTGTATGTGTTTTTCCCCAGGATCGCACAGAGCCGCTGTGGATCCCTGAACGCCTGACAAGAAGAGTCTCGAGATCTACTAACCAGCAGCAGGAGGTGCCACAACAGTCCCATGATGAGGAGCTTCATTCTGATGAGTGCTCTGGCTCTGATGCTGGTGCCAACGGTACAGATGACACCAATGCAGTGGTGGGCAGTGGCACGGGCATGGCCAATGCCAATGCCAGTTCATAGTAATTCTAGTGTCCTCCCCACTCTTTTTTCTACCTCATGTGAGATGTCTGCTCCTTGTACCTCTCCTAGAGGGGACATGGAAAATATTTTTAATCAGTCTCAAGTTAATCTCACAGGAGTTTTTTGTTTCAGCCTTGGGAACACTAATTGTATTAGCCTTAAGACCAAAAATTTGACTAACTGGGAGGACCCATTGCGGTCCAGTCGAGTCTCAGGGAGTATTCTCAGTGCTGTATTGAGCCAAGTAGTTTCAGGGAAGCAATCAGGCTCAGGGACCCCCGCAACTAGCTCTGTTTTAAACATAACTACTTTAGCTATTATCTCCGAGGTATTAATCCCAATGCCTCCTTCTTCTAATAGTACTTGCTATGCCACTCATTTCAAGGCCTCTCCTTACTGTACCCCTAATTTTGGTTTTCCCCCGACATTTACGCCTTGTCAGGATCATTCTTGGGAGAAACATCAAGTTGCTAAAGGTTTCTCCTTTTCCCCCCCTCTTAAGAGATATGTTTATAACTTTAACAACAATGCCAACTCCTCTACAGGAACAGGTTGGTCCTGGTTTCAATGGCTCATTTCCAATGAGAAGGGGGCTTCAGCCGATATTTCTGCATTGGCTCAATTACTAGGAGCCAAAAGTTGGCTGGCTAATGTTTCTGGCACTACTAAGGAGAGTGAACGAGGTAATAGGCTTACATCTGTTTCGTTCAACTCTCTGTTACATTATGCCACATTGCCTCCTGCAATGGTCTGTATACAATCCCCGTTCCTGTTCCTTTTAGCTAATCACACCTCATCGGGGATGCTGGATTGTTCTATTATTACCTGTTTCTTATCTGAGTGTTGGAATGGTTTTTGGACTGTAGCAGTAATTATGAAAATTCCAACTTTTGTCCCAATCCCAGTCACTGCGGATCCAGATAAATTTCCTATTGTAGAGCTACTTAGAGTCCGCAGAGATTTTGGAATCACGGCAGCTATAGTGACAGCCGTGGCGGCATCTGCTGCTGCAGCAGTTACGGCCGGAGTAGCCATGGCCAGTCAAGTACAAACTGCTGCCACTATTAATCAAGTTGTTCAACAAACGTCCACTATACTTGAATCGCAAAATGCGATTAATCAACATATTTTGTCAGGGATCTTAGCTACCAACCAAAGAATAGATTTTCTTCAAGCTCAGGTAGAAGAATTGGCTGACCTAGTACTTTTAGGCTGCATTGACCAACGTGCACATTTATGTACAACCTATGTCAGATTTAATGATTCCAGGAATGCTTCCCACATCATTGGTGGATATCTGGCCGGAAATTGGTCCATGGAAGCGCAAGACATGATCCAGTCTCAACTAACCCAGATAGCTGTCTTGAATAGTACCCGTGTCAATCCCGTGACTCTGGGTCAATTCACCAATTGGATATCTTCTGCTTTTTCCTTTTTTAAAGAGTGGGTGGGAGTAGGCATTTTTGGTGCACTGTGTTGTTTTGGTATGTTCCTCTGCTTGTGGTTTCTCTGTCGCCTTAAGGCTCGTAGTGCTCAAGATAAGGCTATGATCATACAAGCTCTTGCTGCTTTAGAAACTGGCAACTCGCCACAGGTCTGGCTTGCGCATCTTAAGCACTAAACTTTTGACATGGTCATTGCACCCCAAGTTATTATAACATTGCACTGGGATTGACATGTCTTTCCTCGTTATCCTCTTAGTGTCAGAAAGCCCTTGCACTCTGCCGGTCTTGCTACCATTGCACGCAGATGGGTTTCTACACTAGTGCCTTTGACATGGTCGTTGCACCCCAAGTTATTATAACATTGCACTGGGTATGACATGTCCTTCTTTTGTCTTTCTCTTAGTGCTGGAAAGCCCTTGCACTCTGCGGGTCTTGTTGCCATTGCACGCAGAAGGGTTTCCACACTGGTCTTTATCTATCACTTTAAAGTCCGTGCCTTTCTTTCAGGGTGCTGCCAACTTGTTTGTAGTTGTACCTCTGCATGGCCACAGTTCAACCTCAGCTATTCCCTCTTCCTCACCATCGTCACGATACAGGATGCGAGGCAAGGCACTGCACTTGAGTGATCCATTGAGAAGAGGGACCTCAAGGGGAGCATGTCCTATTGCATGCGGGTTTGACGTGTCTCCGCCCTGCCCCACGAAAAAAGGCGTCGGCTGATATGGTGTCAGGTCTGGGGAAGGCGCCCCCTGGGGCTGGCCCATACTATGCAGCCACTTTTGCACAGTGGGATAGGACCTCTACTCTCCATGTATTGTCTTAGTGAAACAAAAAGGGGGAGCTGTGGTGAGCCGTTCCTGCGGACTGTGGTCGCCATTACATGATGGCGCTGGCTCCGTTGTGGTCTGTGAAGGACAACTCCATATCAAAGAGAGTTGGCATGTTCCCAGCTTCTTATCAGAGAAAGTTGGCGTGTCATTTTCTAGCACCCTGTGAGAAGGGTACACGTGGCAGCTTTGCATTGGGGTTCGAGGTGCTTTATTAAGGCTGGGAGGGGCATCCAATTATTATTCCGGGTAGTAGAAGTAGAGTAGAAGAATCATTAGAAGAATATCAAGGGCCTGAATAAACTGCTGAAAGAAGATTCCTGAGTCGCGTCTTCCTTGCGGGCAAGGGGGTCATGACAGAGATAGAACTTGAAACTGCTTTATTGTGTCAAGTTTCAAAGAGCTAGCACAAACCGTGTTTGATTTAGAGTTCCAAATACATGTATCCCTATAGGAGGAAACAGAGTGAAACCTCAAAATGAAACCGGTTACTGCCAATGAACGGTTTCACCTAGAAGAACGAGATTTGGCGAGCCAAGTGGGATTGGTGTACTGATCATTACCTGAAAGTTTCATCAAGATTGGGTGAAAAAGTGTGTGCTGAGATTTCAGGCAACTCGTAGTTTATTGGAAGCTTGGCAGGCCCTTTTCATGAAAGTGATTCTCGCCAGTCTCTGCTTAGGGCTACATCAACAGCAAACAAACCATAGAGATAGAACTTGAAACTGCTTTATTGTGTCAAGTTTCAAAGAGCTAGCACAAACCGTGTTTGATTTAGAGTTCCAAATACATGTATCCCTATAGGAGAAAACAGAGTGAAACCTCAAAATGAAACCGGTTACTGCCAACGAACGGTTTCACCTAGAAGAACGAGATTTGGCGAGCCAAGTGGGATTGGTGTACAGATCATTACCTGAAAGTTTCATCAAGATTGGGTGAAAAAGTGTGTGCTGAGATTTCAGGCAACTCGTAGTTTTTTGGAAGCTTGGCAGGCCCTTTCCATGAAAGTGATTCTCGCCAGTCTCTGCTTAGGGCTACATCAACAGCCAACAAACCATAGAGATAGAACTTGAAACTGCTTTATTCTGTCAAGTTTCAAGAGCTAGCACAAACCGTGTTTGATTTAGAGTTCCAAATACATGTATCCCTATAGGAGAAAACAGAGTGAAACCTCAAAATGAAACCGGTTACTCCAACGAACGGTTTCACCTAGAAGAAAGAGATTTTGGCGAGCCAAGGGGGATTGGTGTACTGATCATTACCTGAAAGTTTCATCAAGATTGGGTGAAAAAGTGTGTGCTGAGATTTCAGGCAACTCGTAGTTTTTTGGAAGCTTGGCAGGCCCTTTCCATGAAAGTGATTCTCGCCAGTCTCTGCTTAGGGCTACATCAAGAGCAAACAAACCCTAGAGATAGAACTTGAAACTGCTTTATTGTGTCAAGTTTCAAAGAGCTAGCACAAACCATGTTTGATTTAGAGTTCCAAATACATGTATCCCTATAGGAGAAAACAGAGTGAAACCTCAAAATGAAACCGGTTACTGCCAACGAACGGTTTCACCTAGAAGAACGACATTTGGCGAGCCAAGTGGGATTGGTGTACTGATCATTACCTGAAAGTTTCATCAAGATTGGGTGAAAAAAGTGTGTGCTGAGATTTCAGGCAACTTGTAGTTTTTTGGAAGCTTGGCAGGCCCTTTCCATGAAAGTGATTCTCGCCAGTCTCTGCTTAGGGCTACATCAACAGCAAACAAACCATAGAGATAGAACTTGAAACTGCTTTATGGTGTCAAGTTTCAAAGAGCTAGCACAAACCGTGTTTGATTTAGAGTTCCAAATACATGTATCCCTATAGGAGAAAACAGAGTGAAACCTCAAAATGAAACCGGTTACTGCCAACGAACGGTTTCACCTAGAAGAACGAGATTTGGCGAGCCCAGTGGGATTGGTGTACTGATCATTACCTGAAAGTTTCATCAAGATTGGGTGAAAAAGTGTGTGCTAAGATTTCAGGCAACTCGTAGTTTTTTGGAAGCTTGGCAGGCCCTTTCCATAAAAGTGATTCTCGCCAGTCTCTGCTTAGGGCTACATCAACAGCAAACAAACCATAGAGATAGAACTTGAAACTGCTTTATGGTGTCAAGTTTCAAAGAGCTAGCACAAACCCTGTTTGATTTAGAGTTCCAAATACATGTATCCCTATAGGAGAAAACAGAGTGAAACCTCAAAATGAAACCGGTTACTGCCAACGAACGGTTTCACCTAGAAGAACGACATTTGGCGAGCCAAGTGGGATTGGTGTACTGATTATTACCTGAAAGTTTCATCAAGATTGGGTGAAAAAGTGTGTGCTGAGATTTCAGGCAACTTGTAGTTTTTTGGAAGCTTCGCAGGCCCTTTCCATGAAAGTGATTCTCGCCAGTCTCTGCTTAGGGCTACATCAACAGCAAACAAACCATAGAGATAGAACTTGAAACTGCTTTATGGTGTCAAGTTTCAAAGAGCTAGCACAAACCGTGTTTGGTTTAGAGTTCCAAATACATGTATCCCTATAGGAGAAAACAGAGTGAAACCTAAAAATGAAACCGGTTACTGCCAACGAACGGTTTCACCTAGAAGAACCAAATTTGGCGAGCCAAGTGGGATTGGTGTACTCATCATTACCTGAAAGTTTCATCAAGATTGGGTGAAAAAGTGTGTGCTGAGATTTCAGGCAACTCGTAGTTTTTTGGAAGCTTGGCAGGCCCTTTCCATGAAAGGGATTCTCGCCAGTCTCTGCTTAGGGCTACATCAACAGCAAACAAACCATAGAGATAGAACTTGAAACTGCTTTATGGTGTCAAGTTTCAAAGAGCTAGCACAAACCCTGTTTTATTTAGAGTTCCAAATACATGTATCCCTATAGGAGAAAACAGAGTGAAACCTCAAAATGAAACCGGTTACTGCCAAAGAACGGTTTCACCTAGAAGAACGAGATTTGGCGAGCCAAGTGGGATTGGTGTACTGATCATTACCTGAAAGTTTCATCAAGATTGGGTGAAAAAGTGTGTGCTGAGATTTCAGGCAACTCGTAGTTTTTTGGAAGCTTGGCAGGCCCTTTCCATGAAAGTGATTCTCGCCAGTCTCTTCTTAGGGCTACATCAACAGCAAACAAACCATAGAGATAGAACTTGAAACTGCTTTATGGTGTCAAGTTTCAAAGAGCTAGCACAAACCGTGTTTGATTTAGAGTTCCAAATACATGTATCCGTATAGGAGAAAACAGAGTGAAACCTCAAAATGAAACCAGTTACTGCCAACGAAGGGTTTCACCTAGAAGAACGAAATTTGGCGAGCCAAGTGGGATTGGTGTACTGATCATTTCCTGAAAGTTTCATCAAGATTGGGTGAAAAAGTGTGTGCTGAGATTTCAGGCAACTCGTAGTTTTTGGAAGCTTGGCAGGTCCTTTCCATGAAAGTGATTCTCGCCAGTCTCTGCTGAGGGCTACATCAACAGCAAACAAACCATAGAGATAGAACTTGAAACTGCTTTATGGTGTCAAGTTTCAAAGAGCTAGCACAAACCGTGTTTGATTTAGAGTTCCAAATACATGTATCCCTATAGGAGAAAACAGAGTGAAACCTCAAAATGAAACCGGTTACTGCCAACGAACAGTTTTACCTAGAAGAACGAGATTTGGCGAGCCCAGTGGGATTGGTGTACTGATCATTACCTGAAAGTTTGATCAAGATTGGGTGAAAAAGTGTGTGCTGAGATTTCAGGCAACTCGTAGTTTTTTGGAAGCTTGGCAGGCCCTTTCCATGAAAGTGATTCTTGCCAGTCTCTGCTTAGGGCTACATCAACAGCAAACAAACCATAGAGATAGAACTTGAAACTGCTTTATGGTGTCAAGTTTCAAAGAGCTAGCACAAACCGTGTTTGATTTAGAGTTCCAAATACATGTATCCCTCTAGGAGAAAACAGAGTGAAACCTCTAAATGAAACCGGTTACTGCCAACGAACGGTTTCACCTAGAAGAACCAAATTTGGCGAGCCAAGTGGGATTGGTGTACTGATCATTACCTGAAAGTTTCATCAAGATTGGGTGAAAAAGTGTGTGCTGAGATTTCAGTTAACTCGTAGTTTTTGGAAGCTTGGCAGGCCCTTTCCATGAAAGTGATTCTCGCCAGTCTCTGCTTAGGGCTACATCAACAGCAAACAAACCATAGAGATAGAACTTGAAACTGCTTTATGGTGTCAAGTTTCAAAGAGCTAGCACAAACCGTGTTTGATTTAGAGTTCCAAATACATGTATCCCTATAGGAGAAAACAGAGTGAAACCTCAAAATGAAACCGGTTACTGCCAATGATCGGTTTCACCTAGAAGAACGAAATTTGTCGAGCCAAGTGGGATTGGTGTACTGATCATTACCTGAAAGTTTCATCAAGATTGGGTGAAAAAGTGTGTGCTGAGATTTCAGGCAACTCGTAGTTTTTTGGAAGCTTGGCAGGCCCTTTCCATGAAAGTGATTCTCGCCAGTCTCTGCTTAGGGCTACATCAACAGCAAACAAACCATAGAGATAGAACTTGAAACTGCTTTATGGTGTCAAATTTCAAAGAGCTAGCACAAACCGTGTTTGATTTAGAGTTCCAAATACATGTATCCGTATAGGAGAAAACAGAGTGAAACCTCAAAATGAAACCGGTTACTGCCAACAAACGGTTTCACCTAGAAGAACGAAATTTGGCGAGCCAAGTGGGATTGGTGTACTGATCATTACCTGAAAGTTTCATCAAGATTGGGTGAAAAAGTGTGTGCTGAGATTTCAGGCAACTCGTAGTTTTTTGGAAGCTTGGCAGGTCCTTTCCATGAAAGTGATTCTCGCCAGTCTCTGCTTAGGGCTACATCAACAGCAAACAAACCATAGAGATAGAACTTGAAACTGCTTTATGGTGTCAAGTTTCAAAGAGCTAGCACAAACCGTGTTTGATTTAGAGTTCCAAAATACATGTATCCCTATAGGAGAAAACAGAGTGAAACCTCAAAATGAAACCGGTTACTGCCAACGAACGGTTTTACCTAGAAGAACGAGATTTGGCGAGCCCAGTGGGATTGGTGTACTGATCATTACTTGAAAGTTTCATCAAGATTGGGTGAAAAAGTGTGTGCTGAGATTTCAGGCAACTCGTAGTTTTTTGGAAGCTTGGCAGGCCCTTTCCATGAATGTGATTCTCGCCAGTCTCTGCTTAGGGCTACATCAACAGCAAACAAACCATAGAGATAGAACTTGAAACTGCTTTATTGTGTTAAGTTTCAAAGAGCTAGCACAAACCGTGTTTGTTTTAGAGTTCCAAATACATGTATCCCTATAGGAGAAAACAGAGGTGAAACCTCAAAATGAAAACCGGTTACTGCCAACGAACGGTTTAACCTAGAAGAACGAAATTTGGCGAGCCAAGTGGGATTTGTGTACTGATCATTACCTGAAAGTTTCATCAAGATTGGGTGAAAAAGTGTGTGCTGAGATTTCAGGCAACTCGTAGTTGTTTGGAAGCTTGGCAGGCCCTTTCCATGAAAGTGATTCTCGCCAGTCTCTGCTTAGGGCTACATCAACAGCAAACAAACCATAGAAATAGAACTTGAAATTGCTTTATTGTGTCAAGTTTCAAAGAGCTAGCACAAACCGTGTTTGATTTAGAGTTCCAAATACATGTATCCCTATAGGAGAAAACAGAGTGAAACCTCAAAATGAAACCGGTTAATGCCAACGAACGGTTTTCACCTAGAAGAACGAAATTTGGCGAGCCAAGTGGAATTGGTGTACTGATCATTACCTGAAAGTTTCATCAAGATTGGGTGAAAAAGTGTGTGCTGAGATTTCAGGCAACTCGTAGTTTTTTGGAAGCTTGGCAGGTCCTTTCCATGAAAGTGATTCTCGCCAGTCTCTGCTTAGGGCTACATCAACAGCAAACAAACCATAGAGATAGAACTTGAAACTGCTTTATGGTGTCAAGTTTCAAAGAGCTAGCGCAACCCGTGTTTGATTTAGAGTTCCAAATTCATGTATCCCTATAGGAGAAAACAGAGTGAAACCTCAAAATGAAACCGGTTACTGCCAACGAACTGTTTCACCTAGAAGAACGAAATTTGGCGAGCAAAGTGAGATTGGTGTACTGATCATTACCTGAAAGTTTTCATCAAGATTGGGTGAAAAAGTGTGTGCTGAGATTTCAGGCAACTCGTAGTTTATTGGAAGCTTGGCAGGCCATTTCCATGAATGTGATTCTCGCCAGTCTCTGCTTAGGGCTACATCAACAGCAAACAAACCATAGAGATAGAACTTGAAACTGCTTTATTGTGTTAAGTTTCAAAGAGCTAGCACAAACCGTGTTTGTTTTAGAGTTCCAAATGCATGTATCCCTATAGGAAAAAACAGAGTGAAACCTCAAAATGAACCCGGTTACTGCCAACGAACGGTTTCACCTAGAAGAACGAAATTTGGCGAGCCCAGTGGGATTGGTGTACTGATCATTACTTGAAAGTTTCATCAAGATTGGGTGAAAAAGTGTGTGCTGAGATTTCAGGCAACTCGTAGTTTTTTGGAAGCTTGGCAGGCCCTTTCCATGAAAGTCATTCTCGCCAGTCTCTGCTTAGGGCTACATCAACAGCAAACAAACCATAGAGATAGAACTTGAAATTGCTTTATTGTGTCAAGTTTCAAAGAGCTAGCACAAACCGTGTTTGATTTAGAGTTCCAAATACATGTATCCCCATAGGAGAAAACAGAGTGAAACCTCAAAATGAAACCGGTTACTGCCAACGAACGGTTTCACCTAGAAGAACGAAATTTGGTGAGCCAAGTGGAATTGGTGTACTGATCATTACCTGAAAGTTTCATCAAGATTGGGTGAAAAAGTGTGTGCTGAGATTTCAGGCAACTCGTAGTTTTTTGGAAGCTTGGCAGGTCCTTTCCATGAAAGTGATTCTCGCCAGTCTCTGCTTAGGGCTACATCAACAGCAAACAAACCATAGAGATAGAACTTGAAACTGCTTTATGGTGTCAAGTTTCAAAGAGCTAGCGCAAACCGTGTTTGATTTAGAGTTCCAAATTCATGTATCCCTATAGGAGAAAACAGAGTGAAACCTCAAAATGAAACCGGTTACTGCCAACGAACTGTTTCACCTAGAAGAACGAAATTTGGCGAGCAAAGTGAGATTGGTGTACTGATCATTACCTGAAAGTTTCATCAAGATTGGGTGAAAAAGTGTGTGCTGAGATTTCAGGCAACTCGTAGTTTATTGGAACCTTGGCAGGCCATTTCCATGAATGTGATTCTCGCCAGTCTCTGCTTAGGGCTACATCAACAGCAAACAAACCATAGAGATAGAACTTGAAACTGCTTTATTGTGTTAAGTTCAAAGAGCTAGCACAAACCGTGTTTGTTTTAGAGTTCCAAATGCATGTATCCCTATAGGAAAAAACAGAGTGAAACCTCAAAATGAACCCGGTTACTGCCAACGAACGGTTTCACCTAGAAGAACGAAATTTGGCGAGCCCAGTGGGATTGGTGTACTGATCATTACTTGAAAGTTTCATCAAGATTGGGTGAAAAAGTGTGTGCTGAGATTTCAGGCAACTCGTAGTTTTTTGGAAGCTTGGCAGGCCCTTTCCATGAAAGTCATTCTCGCCAGTCTCTGCTTAGGGCTACATCAACAGCAAACAAACCATAGAGATAGAACTTGAAATTGCTTTATTGTGTCAAGTTTCAAAGAGCTAGCACAAACCGTGTTTGATTTAGAGTTCCAAATACATGTATCCCCATAGGAGAAAACAGAGTGAAACCTCAAAATGAAACCGGTTACTGCCAACGAACGGTTTCACCTAGAAGAACGAAATTTGGTGAGCCAAGTGGAATTGGTGTACTGATCATTACCTGAAAGTTTCATCAAGATTGGGTGAAAAAGTGTGTGCTGAGATTTCAGGCAACTCGTAGTTTTTTGGAAGCTTGGCAGGCCCTTTCCATGAAAGTGATTCTCGCCAGTCTCTGCTTAGGGCTACATCAACAGCAAACAAACCATAGAGATAGAACTTGAAACTGCTTTATGGTGTCAAGTTTCAAAGAGCTAGCGCAAACCGTGTTTGATTTAGAGTTCCAAATTCATGTATCCCTATAGGAGAAAACAGAGTGAAACCTCAAAATGAAACCGGTTACTGCCAACGAACTGTTTCACCTAGAAGAACAAAATTTGGCGAGCAAAGTGAGATTGGTGTACTGATCATTACCTGAAAGTTTCATCAAGATTGGGTGAAAAAGTGTGTCCTGAGATTTCAGGCAACTCGTAGTTTTTTGGAAGCTTGGCAGGCCATTTCCATGAAAGTGATTCTCGCCAGTCTCTGCTTAGGGCTACATCAACAGCAAACAAACCATAGAGATAGAACTTGAAATTGCTTTATTGTGTTAAGTTTCAAAGAGCTAGCACAAACCGTGTTTGATTTAGAGTTCCAAATGCATGTATCCCTATAGGAAAAAACAGAGTGAAACCTCAAAATGAAACCGGTTACTGCCAACGAACGGTTTCACCTAGAAGAACGAGATTTGGCGAGCCAAGTGGGATTGGTGTACTGATCATTACCTGAAAGTTTCATCAAGATTGGGTGAAAAAGTGTGTGCTGAGATTTCAGGCAACTCGTAGTTTTTTGGAAGCTTGGCAGGCCCTTTCCATGAAAGTGATTCTCGCCAGTCTCTGCTTAGGGCTACATCAACAGCAAACAAACCATAGAGATAGAACTTGAAACTGCTTTATGGTGTCAAGTTTCAAAGAGCTAGCACAAACCGTGTTGATTTAGAGTTCCAAATACATGTATCCCTATAGGAGAAAACAGAGTGAAAACTCAAAATGAAACCGGTTACTGCCAACGAACGGTTTCACCTAGAAAAACGAAATTTGGCGAGCCAAGTGGATTGGTGTACTGATCATTACCTGAAAGTTTCATCAAGATTGGGTGAAAAAGTGTTTGCTGAGATTTCAGGCAACTCGTAGTTTTTTGGAAGCTTGGCAGGCCCTTTCCATGAAAGTGATTCTCGCCAGTCTCTGCTTAGGGCTACATCAACAGCAAACAAACCATAGAGATAGAACTTGAAACTGCTTTATGGTGTCAAGTTTCAAAGAGCTAGCACAAACCGTGTTTGATTTAGAGTTCCAAATACATGTATCCCTATAGGAGAAAACAGAGTGAAACCTCAAAATGAAACCGGTTACTGCCAACGAACTGTTTCACCTAGAAGAACGAAATTTGGCGAGCCAAGTGGGATTTGTGTACTGATCATTACCTGAAAGTTTCATCAAGATTGAGTGAAAAAGTGTGTGCTGACATTTCAGGCAACTCGTAGTTTTTTGGAAGCTTGGCAGGCCCTTGCCATGAAAGTGATTCTCGCCAGTCTCTGCTTAGGGCTACATCAACAGCAAACAAACCATAGAGATAGAACTTGAAATTGCTTTATTGTGTTAAGTTTCAAAGAGCTAGCACAAACCGTGTTTGATTTAGAGTTCCAAATGCATGTATCCCTATAGGAAAAAACAGAGTGAAACCTCAAAATGAAACCGGTTACTGCCAACGAACGGTTTCACCTAGAAGAACGAAATTTGGCGAGCCAAGTGGGATTGGTGTACTGATCATTACTTGAAAGTTTCATCAAGATTGGGTGAAAAAGTGTGTGCTGAGATTTCAGGCAACTCGTAGTTTTTTGGAAGCTTGGCAGGCCCTTTCCATGAAAGTGATTCTCGCCAGTCTCTGCTTAGGGCTACATCAACAGCAAACAAACCATAGAGATAGAACTTGAAACTGCTTTATTGTGTCAACTTTCAAAGAGCTAGCACAAACCGTGTTTGATTTAGAGTTCCAAATACATGTATCCCTATAGGAGAAAACAGAGTGAAACCTCAAAATGAAACCGGTTACTGCCAACGAACAGTTTCACCTAGAAGAACGAGATTTGGCGAGCCAAGTGGGATTGGTGTACTGATCATTACCTGAAAGTTTCATCAAGATTGGGTGAAAAAGTGTGTGCTGAGATTTCAGGCAACTCGTAGTTTTTTGGAAGCTTGGCAGGCCCTTTCCATGAAAGTGATTCTCGCCAGTCTCTGCTTAGGGCTACATCAACAGCAAACAAACCATAGAGATAGAACTTGAAACTGCTTTATGGTGTCAAGTTTCAAAGAGCTAGCACAAACCGTGTTTGATTTAGAGTTCCAAATACATGTATCCCTATAGGAGAAAACAGAGTGAAACCTCAAAATGAAACCGGTTACTGCCAACGAACGGTTTCACCTAGAAAAACGAAATTTGGCGAGCCAAGTGGGATTGGTGTACTGATCATTACCTGAAAGTTTCATCAAGATTGGGTGAAAAAGTGTTTGGTGAGATTTCAGGCAACTCGTAGTTTTTTGGAAGCTTGGCAGGCCCTTTCCATGAAAGTGATTCTCGCCAGTCTCTGCTTAGGGCTACATCAACAGCAAACAAACCATAGAGATAGAACTTGAAACTGCTTTATGGTGTCAAGTTTCAAAGAGCTAGCACAAACCGTGTTTGATTTAGAGTTCCAAATACATGTATCCCTATAGGAGAAAACAGAGTGAAACCTCAAAATGAAACCGGTTACTGCCAACGAACTGTTTCACCTAGAAGAACGAAATTTGGCGAGCCAAGTGGGATTTGTGTACTGATCATTACCTGAAAGTTTCATCAAGATTGGGTGAAAAAGTGTGTGCTGACATTTCAGGCAACTCGTAGTTTTTTGGAAGCTTGGCAGGCCCTTGCCATGAAAGTGATTCTCGCCAGTCTCTGCTTAGGGCTACATCAACAGCAAAAAACCATAGAGATAAAACTTGAAACTGCTTTATTGTGTCAAGTTTCAAAGAGCTAGCACAAACCGTGTTTGATTTAGAGTTCCAAATACATGTATCCCTATAGGAGAAAACAGAGTGAAACCTCAAAATATAACCGGTTACTGCCAACAAACGGTTTCACCTAGAAGAACGAAATTTGGCGAGCCAAGTGGGATTTGTGTACTGATCATTACCTGAATGTTTCATCAAGATTGGGTTAAAAAGTGTGTGCAGAGATTTCAGGCAACTCGTAGTTTTTTGGAAGCTTGGAAGGCCCTTTCCATGAAAGTGATTCTCGCCAGTCTCTGCTTAGGGCTACATCAACAGCAAACAAACCATAGAGATAGAACTTGAAACTGCTTTATTGTGTCAAGTTTCAAAGAGCTAGCACGAACCGTGTTTGATTTAGAGTTCCAAACACATGTATCCCTATAGGAGAAACCAGAGTGAAACCTCAAAATGAAACCGGTTTCTGCCAACGAACGGTTTCACCTAGAAGGACGAAATTTGGCGAGCCAAGTGGGATTGGTGTACTTATCATTACCTGAAAGTTTCATCAAGATTGGGTGAAAAAGTGTGTGCTGAGATTTCAGGCAACTCGTAGTTTTTTGGAAGCTTGGCAGGCCCTTTCCATGAAAGTGATTCTCGCCAGTCTCTGCTTAGGGCTACATCAACAGCAAACAAGCCATAGAGATAGAACTAGAAACTGCTTTATTGTGTCAAGTTTCAAAGAGCTAGCACAAACCCTGTTTGATTTAGAGTTCCAAATACATGTATCACTATAGGATAAAACAGAATGAAACCTCAAAATGAAACCGGTTACTGCCAACAAACGGTTTCACCTAGAAGAACGAAATTTGGTGAGCCAAGTGAAATTGGTGTACTAATCATTACCTGAAAGTTTCATCAAGATTGGGTGAAAAAGTGTGTGCTGAGATTTCAGGCAACTCGTAGTTTTTTGGAAGCTTGGCAGGCCCTTTCCATGTAAGTGATTCTCGCCAGTCTCTGCTTAGGGCTACATCAACAGCAAACAAACCATAGAGATAGAACTTGAAACTGCTTTATTGTGTCAAGTTTCAAAGAGCTAGCACAAACCGTGTTTGATTTAGAGTTCCAAATACATGTATCCCTATAGGAGAAAACAGAGTGAAACCTCAAAATGAAACCGGTTACTGCCAACGAACGGTTTAACCTAGAAGAACGAAATTTGGCGAGCCAAGTGGGATTGGTGTACTGATCATTACCTGAAAGTTTCATCAAGATTGGGTGAAAAAGTGTGTGCTGAGATTTCAGGCAACTCGTAGTTGTTTGGAAGCTTGGCAGGCCCTTTCCATGAAAGTGATTCTCGCCAGTCTCTGCTTAGGGCTACATCAACAGCAAACAAACCATAGAAATAGAACTTGAAATTGCTTTATTGTGTCAAGTTTCAAAGAGCTAGCACAAACCGTGTTTGATTTAGAGTTCCAAATACATGTATCCCTATAGGAGAAAACAGAGTGAAACCTCAAAATGAAACCGGTTACTGCCAACGAACGGTTTCACCTAGAAGAACGAAATTTGGCAAGCCAAGTGGAATTGGTGTACTGATCATTACCTGAAAGTTTCATCAAGATTGGGTGAAAAAGTGTGTGCTGAGATTTCAGGCAACTCGTAGTTTTTTGGAAGCTTGGCAGGCCCTTTCCATGAAAGTGATTCTCGCCAGTCTCTGCTTAGGGCTACATCAACAGCAAACAAACCATAGAGATAGAACTTGAAACTGCTTTATGGTGTCAAGTTACAAAGAGCTAGCGCAAACCTTGTTTGATTTAGAGTTCCAAATTCATGTATCCCTATAGGAGAAAACAGAGTGAAACCTCAAAATGAAACCGGTTACTGCCAACGAACTGTTTCACCTAGAAGAACGAAATTTGGCGAGCAAAGTGAGATTGGTGTACTGATCATTACCTGAAAGTTTCATCAAGATTGGGTGAAAAAGTGTGTGCTGAGATTTCAGGCAACTCGTAGTTTTTTGGAAGCTTGGCAGGCCATTTCCATGAATGTGATTCTCGCCAGTCTCTGCTTAGGGCTACATCAACAGCAAACAAACCATAGAGATAGAACTTGAAACTTCTTTATTGTGTTAAGTTTCAAAGAGCTAGCACAAACCGTGTTTGTTTTAGAGTTCCAAATGCATGTATCCCTATAGGAAAAAACAGAGTGAAACCTCAAAATGAACCCGGTTACTGCCAACGAACGGTTTCACCTAGAAGAACGAAATTTGGCGAGCCCAGTGGGATTGGTGTACTGATCATTACTTGAAAGTTTC
Organism: Ictidomys tridecemlineatus; assembly: GCF_052094955.1. NCBI lineage: Eukaryota > Metazoa > Chordata > Mammalia > Rodentia > Sciuridae > Ictidomys > Ictidomys tridecemlineatus. The sequence continues at coordinate 24,385 of NW_027521133.1, read as the reverse complement.
ATCAAGATTGGGTGAAAAAGTGTGTGCTGAGATTTCAGGCAACTCGTAGTTTTTTGGAAGCTTGGCAGGCCCTTTCCATGAAAGTCATTCTCGCCAGTCTCTGCTTAGGGCTACATCAACAGCAAACAAACCATAGAGATAGAACTTGAAATTGCTTTATTGTGTCAAGTTTCAAAGAGCTAGCACAAACCATGTTTGATTTAGAGTTCCAAATACATGTATCCCCATAGGAGAAAACAGAGTGAAACCTCAAAATGAAACCGGTTACTGCCAACGAACGGTTTCACCTAGAAGAACGAAATTTGGTGAGCCAAGTGGAATTGGTGTACTGATCATTACCTGAAAGTTTCATCAAGATTGGGTGAAAAAGTGTGTGCTGAGATTTCAGGCAACTCGTAGTTTTTTGGAAGCTTGGCAGGCCCTTTCCATGAAAGTGATTCTCGCCAGTCTCTGCTTAGGGCTACATCAACAGCAAACAAACCATAGAGATAGAACTTGAAACTGCTTTATGGTGTCAAGTTTCAAAGAGCTAGCGCAAACCGTGTTTGATTTAGAGTTCCAAATTCATGTATCCCTATAGGAGAAAACAGAGTGAAACCTCAAAATGAAACCGGTTACTGCCAACGAACTGTTTCACCTAGAAGAACGAAATTTGGCGAGCAAAGTGAGATTGGTGTACTGATCATTACCTGAAAGTTTCATCAAGATTGGGTGAAAAAGTGTGTCCTGAGATTTCAGGCAACTCGTAGTTTTTTGGAAGCTTGGCAGGCCATTTCCATGAAAGTGATTCTCGCCAGTCTCTGCTTAGGGCTACATCAACAGCAAACAAACCATAGAGATAGAACTTGAAACTGCTTTATTGTGTTAAGTTTCAAAGAGCTAGCACAAACCGTGTTTGATTTAGAGTTCCAAATGCATGTATCCCTATAGGAAAAAACAGAGTGAAACCTCAAAATGAAACCGGTTACTGCCAACGAACTGTTTCACCTAGAAGAACGAAATTTGGCGAGCCAAGTGGGATCGGTGTACTGATCATTACTTGAAAGTTTCATCAAGATTGGGTGAAAAAGTGTGTGCTGAGATTTCAGGCAACTCGTAGTTTTTTGGAAGCTTGGCAGGCCCTTTCCATGAAAGTGATTCTCGCCACTCTCTGCTTAGGGCTACATCAACAGCAAACAAACCATAGAGATAGAACTTGAAACTGCTTTATTGTGTCAACTTTCAAAGAGCTAGCACAAACCGTGTTTGATTTAGAGTTCCAAATACATGTATCCCTATAGGAGAAAACAGAGTGAAACCTCAAAATGAAACCGGTTACTGCCAACGAACAGTTTCACCTAGAAGAACGAGATTTGGCGAGCCAAGTGGGATTGGTGTACTGATCATTACCTGAAAGTTTCATCAAGATTGGGTGAAAAAGTGTGTGCTGAGATTTCAGGCAACTTGTAGTTTTTTGGAAGCTTGGCAGGCCCTTTCCATGAAAGTGATTCTCGCCAGTCTCTGCTTAGGGCTACATCAACAGCAAACAAACCATAGAGATAGAACTTGAAACTGCTTTATGGTGTCAAGTTTCAAAGAGCTAGCACAAACCGTGTTTGATTTAGAGTTCCAAATACATGTATCCCTATAGGAGAAAACAGAGTGAAACCTCAAAATGAAACCGGTTACTGCCAACGAACGGTTTCACCTAGAAGAACGAAATTTGGCGAGCCAAGTGGGATTGGTGTACTGATCATTACCTGAAAGTTTCATCAAGATTGGGTGAAAAAGTGTGTGCTGAGTTTTCAGGCAACTCGTAGTTTTTTGGAAGCTTGGCAGGCCCTTTCGATGAATGTGATTCTCGCCAGTCTCTGCTTAGGGCTACATCAACAGCAAACAAACCATAGAGATAGAACTTGAAATTGCTTTATTGTGTCAAGTTTCAAAGAGCTAGCACAAACCGTGTTTGATTTAGAGTTCCAAATACATGTATCCCTATAGGAGAAAACAGAGTGAAACCTCAAAATGAAACCGGTTACTGCCAACGAACGGTTTCACCTAGAAGAACGAAATTTGGCGAGCCAAGTGGAATTGGTGTACTGATCATTACCTGAAAGTTTCATCAAGATTGGGTGAAAAAGTGTGTGCTGAGATTTCAGGCAACTCGTAGTTTTTTGGAAGCTTGGCAGGCCCTTTCCATGAAAGTGATTCTCGCCAGTCTCTGCTTAGGGCTACATCAACAGCAAACAAACCATAGAGATAGAACTTGAAACTGCTTTATGGTGTCAAGTTACAAAGAGCTAGCGCAAACCTTGTTTGATTTAGAGTTCCAAATTCATGTATCCCTATAGGAGAAAACAGAGTGAAACCTCAAAATGAAACCGGTTACTGCCAACGAACTGTTTCACCTAGAAGAACGAAATTTGGCGAGCAAAGTGAGATTGGTGTACTGATCATTACCTGAAAGTTTCATCAAGATTGGGTGAAAAAGTGTGTGCTGAGATTTCAGGCAACTCGTAGTTTTTTGGAAGCTTGGCAGGCCATTTCCATGAATGTGATTCTCGCCAGTCTCTGCTTAGGGCTACATCAACAGCAAACAAACCATAGAGATAGAACTTGAAACTTCTTTATTGTGTTAAGTTTCAAAGAGCTAGCACAAACCGTGTTTGTTTTAGAGTTCCAAATGCATGTATCCCTATAGGAAAAAACAGAGTGAAACCTCAAAATGAACCCGGTTACTGCCAACGAACGGTTTCACCTAGAAGAACGAAATTTGGCGAGCCCAGTGGGATTGGTGTACTGATCATTACTTGAAAGTTTCATCAAGATTGGGTGAAAAAGTGTGTGCTGAGATTTCAGGCAACTCGTAGTTTTTTGGAAGCTTGGCAGGCCCTTTCCATGAAAGTCATTCTCGCCAGTCTCTGCTTAGGGCTACATCAACAGCAAACAAACCATAGAGATAGAACTTGAAATTGCTTTATTGTGTCAAGTTTCAAAGAGCTAGCACAAACCGTGTTTGATTTAGAGTTCCAAATACATGTATCCCCATAGGAGAAAACAGAGTGAAACCTCAAAATGAAACCGGTTACTGCCAACGAACGGTTTCACCTAGAAGAACGAAATTTGGTGAGCCAAGTGGAATTGGTGTACTGATCATTACCTGAAAGTTTCATCAAGATTGGGTGAAAAAGTGTGTGCTGAGATTTCAGGCAACTCGTAGTTTTTTGGAAGCTTGGCAGGCCCTTTCCATGAAAGTGATTCTCGCCAGTCTCTGCTTAGGGCTACATCAACAGCAAACAAACCATAGAGATAGAACTTGAAACTGCTTTATGGTGTCAAGTTTCAAAGAGCTAGCGCAAACCGTGTTTGATTTAGAGTTCCAAATTCATGTATCCCTATAGGAGAAAACAGAGTGAAACCTCAAAATGAAACCGGTTACTGCCAACGAACTGTTTCACCTAGAAGAACGAAATTTGGCGAGCAAAGTGAGATTGGTGTACTGATCATTACCTGAAAGTTTCATCAAGATTGGGTGAAAAAGTGTGTCCTGAGATTTCAGGCAACTCGTAGTTTTTTGGAAGCTTGGCAGGCCATTTCCATGAAAGTGATTCTCGCCAGTCTCTGCTTAGGGCTACATCAACAGCAAACAAACCATAGAGATAGAACTTGAAACTGCTTTATTGTGTTAAGTTTCAAAGAGCTAGCACAAACCGTGTTTGATTTAGAGTTCCAAATGCATGTATCCCTATAGGAAAAAACAGAGTGAAACCTCAAAATGAAACCGGTTACTGCCAACGAACTGTTTCACCTAGAAGAACGAAATTTGGCGAGCCAAGTGGTATTGGTGTACTGATCATTACTTGAAAGTTTCATCAAGATTGGGTGAAAAAGTGTGTGCTGAGATTTCAGGCAACTCGTAGTTTTTTGGAAGCTTGGCAGGCCCTTTCCATGAAAGTGATTCTCGCCACTCTCTGCTTAGGGCTACATCAACAGCAAACAAACCATAGAGATAGAACTTGAAACTGCTTTATTGTGTCAACTTTCAAAGAGCTAGCACAAACCGTGTTTGATTTAGAGTTCCAAATACATGTATCCCTATAGGAGAAAACAGAGTGAAACCTCAAAATGAAACCGGTTACTGCCAACGAACAGTTTCACCTAGAAGAACGAGATTTGGCGAGCCAAGTGGGATTGGTGTACTGATCATTACCTGAAAGTTTCATCAAGATTGGGTGAAAAAGTGTGTGCTGAGATTTCAGGCAACTTGTAGTTTTTTGGAAGCTTGGCAGGCCCTTTCCATGAAAGTGATTCTCGCCAGTCTCTGCTTAGGGCTACATCAAGAGCAAACAAACCATAGAGATAGAACTTGAAACTGCTTTATGGTGTCAAGTTTCAAAGAGCTAGCACAAACCGTGTTTGATTTAGAGTTCCAAATACATGTATCCCTATAGGAGAAAACAGAGTGAAACCTCAAAATGAAACCGGTTACTGCCACCGAACGGTTTCACCTAGAAGAACGAAATTTGGCGAGCCAAGTGGGATTGGTGTACTGATCATTACCTGAAAGTTTCATCAAGATTGGGTGAAAAAGTGTGTGCTGAGTTTTCAGGCAACTCGTAGTTTTTTGGAAGCTTGGCAGGCCCTTTCGATGAATGTGATTCTCGCCAGTCTCTGCTTAGGGCTACATCAACAGCAAACAAACCATAGAGATAGAACTTGAAATTGCTTTATTGTGTCAAGTTTCAAAGAGCTAGCACAAACCGTGTTTGATTTAGAGTTCCAAATACATGTATCTCCATAGGAGAAAACAGAGTGAAACCTCAAAATGAAACCGGTTACTGCCAACGAACGGTTTCACCTAGAAGAACGAAATTTGGTGAGCCAAGTGGAATTGGTGTACTGATCATTACCTGAAAGTTTCATCAAGATTGGGTGAAAAAGTGTGTGCTGAGATTTCAGGCAACTCGTAGTTTTTTGGAAGCTTGGCAGGCCCTTTCCATGAAAGTGATTCTCGCCAGTCTCTGCTTAGGGCTACATCAACAGCAAACAAACCATAGAGATAGAACTTGAAACTGCTTTATGGTGTCAAGTTTCAAAGAGCTAGCGCAAACCGTGTTTGATTTAGAGTTCCAAATTCATGTATCCCTATAGGAGAAAACAGAGTGAAACCTCAAAATGAAACCGGTTACTGCCAACGAACTGTTTCACCTAGAAGAACGAAATTTGGCGAGCAAAGTGAGATTGGTGTACTGATCATTACCTGAAAGATTCATCAAGATTGGGTGAAAAAGTGTGTCCTGAGATTTCATGCAACTCGTAGTTTTTTGGAAGCTTGGCAGGCCATTTCCATGAAAGTGATTCTCGCCAGTCTCTGCTTAGGGCTACATCAACAGCAAACAAACCATAGAGATAGAACTTGAAACTGCTTTATTGTGTTAAGTTTCAAAGAGCTAGCACAAACCGTGTTTGATTTAGAGTTCCAAATGCATGTATCCCTATAGGAAAAAACAGAGTGAAACCTCAAAATGAAACCGGTTACTGCCAACGAACGGTTTCACCTAGAAGAACGAAATTTGGCGAGCCAAGTGGGATTGGTGTACTGATCATTACTTGAAAGTTTCATCAAGATTGGGTGAAAAAGTGTGTGCTGAGATTTCAGGCAACTCGTAGTTTTTTGGAAGCTTGGCAGGCCCTTTCCATGAAAGTGATTCTCGCCACTCTCTGCTTAGGGCTACATCAACAGCAAACAAACCATAGAGATAGAACTTGAAACTGCTTTATTGTGTCAACTTGCAAAGAGCTAGCACAAACCGTGTTTGATTTAGAGTTCCAAATACATGTATCCCTATAGGAGAAAACAGAGTGAAACCTCAAAATGAAACCGGTTACTGCCAACGAACAGTTTCACCTAGAAGAACGAGATTTGGCGAGCCAAGTGGGATTGGTGTACTGATCATTACCTGAAAGTTTCATCAAGATTGGGTGAAAAAGTGTGTGCTGAGATTTCAGGCAACTCGTAGTTTTTTGGAAGCTTGGCAGGCCCTTTCCATGAAAGTGATTCTCGCCAGTCTCTGCTTAGGGCTACATCAACAGCAAACAAACCATAGAGATAGAACTTGAAACTGCTTTATGGTGTCAAGTTTCAAAGAGCTAGCACAAACCGTGTTTGATTTAGAGTTCCAAATACATGTATCCCTATAGGAGAAAACAGAGTGAAACCTCAAAATGAAAACCGGTTACTGCCAAGGAACGGTTTCACCTAGAAGAACGAAATTTGGCGAGCCAAGTGGGATTGGTGTACTGATCATTACCTGAAAGTTTCATCAAGATTGGGTGAAAAAGTGTGTGCTGAGTTTTCAGGCAACTCGTAGTTTTTTGGAAGCTTGGCAGGCCCTTTCGATGAATGTGATTCTCGCCAGTCTCTGCTTAGGGCTACATCAACAGCAAACAAACCATAGAGATAGAACTAGAAACTGCTTTATTGTGTAAAGATTCAAAGAGCTAGCACAAACCGTGTTTGATTTAGAGTTCCAAATACATGTATCCCTATAGGAGAATACAGAGTGAAACCTCAAAATGAAACCGGTTACTGCCAACGAACGGTTTCACCTAGAAGAACGAAATTTGGCGAGCCAAGTGGGATTGGTGTACTGATCATTACCTGAATGTTTCATCGAGATTGGGTGGAAAAGTGTGTGCTGAGATTTCAGGCAACTCGTAGTTTTTTGGAAGCTTGGCAGGCCCTTTCCATGAAAGTGATTCTCGCCAGTCTCTGCTTAGGGCTACATCAACAGCAAACAAACCATAGAGATAGAACTTGAAACTGCTTTATGGTGTCAAGTTTCAAAGAGCTAGCGCAAACCGTGTTTGATTTAGAGTTCCAAATACATGTATTCCTATAGGAGAAAACAGAGTGAAACCTCAAAATGAAACCGGTTACTGACAACGAACGGTTTCACCTAGAAGAACGAAATTTGGCGAGCAAAGTGAGATTGGTGTACTGATCATTACCTGAAAGTTTCATCAAGATTGGGTGAAAAAGTGTGTGCTGAGATTTCAGGCAACTCGTAGTTTTTTGGAAGCTTGGCAGGCCATTTCCATGAAAGTGATTCTCGCCAGTCCTCTGCTTAGGGCTACATCAACAGCAAACAAACCATAGAGATAGAACTTGAAACTGCTTTATTGTGTTAAGTTTCAAAGAGCTAGCACAAACCGTGTTTGATTTAGAGTTCCAAATGCATGTATCCCTATAGGAAAAAACAGAGTGAAACCTCAAAATGAAACCGGTTACTGCCAACGAACGGTTTCACCTAGAAGAACGAAATTTGGCGAGCCAAGTGGGATTGGTGTACTGATCATTACCTGAAAGTTTCATCAAGATTGGGTGAAAAAGTGTGTGCTGAGATTTCAGGCAACTCGTAGATTTTTGGAAGCTTGGCAGGCCCTTTCAATGAAAGTGATTCTCGCCAGTCTCTGCTTAGGGCTACATCAACAGCAAACAAGCCATAGAGATAGAACTTGAAACTGCTTTATTGTGTCAAGTTTCAAAGAGCTAGCACAAACCGTGTTTGATTTAGAGTTCCGAATACATGTATCCCTGTAGGATAAAACAGAATGAAACCTCAAAATGAAACCGGTTACTGCCAACAAACGGTTTCACCTAGAAGAACGAAATTTGGCGAGCCGAGTGAAATTGGTGTACTAATCATTACCTGAAAGTTTCATCAAGATTGGGTGAAAAAGTGTGTGCTGAGATTTCCGGCAACTCGTAGTTTTTTGGAAGCTTGGCAGGCCCTTTCCATGAAAGTGATTCTCGCCAGTCTCTGCTTAGGGCTACATCAACAGCAAACAAACCATAGAGATAGAACTTGAAACTGCTTTATTGTGTCAACTTTCAAAGAGCTAGCACAAACCGTGTTTGATTTAGAGTTCCAAATACATGTATCCCTATAGGAGAAAACAGAGTGAAACCTCAAAATGAAACCGGTTACTGCCAACGAACAGATTCACCTAGAAGAACGAGATTTGGCGAGCCAAGTGGGATTGGTGTACTGATCATTACCTGAAAGTTTCATCAAGATTGGGTGAAAAAGTGTGTGCTGAGATTTCAGGCAACTCGTAGTTTTTTGGAAGCTTGGCAGGCCCTTTCCATGAAAGTGATTCTCGCCAGTCTCTGCTTAGGGCTACATCAACAGCAAACAAACCATAGAGATAGAACTTGAAACTGCTTTATGGTGTCAAGTTTCAAAGAGCTAGCACAAACCGTGTTTGATTTAGAGTTCCAAATACATGTATCCCTATAGGAGAAAACAGAGTGAAACCTCAAAATGAAACCGGTTACTGCCAACGAACGGTTTCACCTAGAAGAACGAAATTTGGCGAGCCAAGTGGGATTGGTGTACTGATCATTACCTGAAAGTTTCATCAAGATTGGGTGAAAAAGTGTGTGCTGAGTTTTCAGGCAACTCGTAGTTTTTTCTAAGCTTGGCAGGCCCTTTCGATGAATGTGATTCTCGCCAGTCTCTGCTTAGGGCTACATCAACAGCAAACAAACCATAGAGATAGAACTTGAAACTGCTTTATTGTGTTAAGTTTCAAAGAGCTAGCACAAACCGTGTTTGATTTAGAGTTCCAAATGCATGTATCCCTATAGGAAAAAACAGAGTGAAACCTCAAAATGAAACCGGTTACTGCCAACGAACGGTTTCACCTAGAAGAACGAAATTTGGCGAGCCAAGTGGGATTGGTGTACTGATCATTACCTGAAAGTTTCATCAAGATTGGGTGAAAAAGTGTGTGCTGAGATTTCAGGCAACTCGTAGATTTTTGGAAGCTTGGCAGGCCCTTTCAATGAAAGTGATTCTCGCCAGTCTCTGCTTAGGGCTACATCAACAGCAAACAAGCCATAGAGATAGAACTTGAAACTGCTTTATTGTGTCAAGTTTCAAAGAGCTAGCACAAACCGTGTTTGATTTAGAGTTCCGAATACATGTATCCCTGTAGGATAAAACAGAATGAAACCTCAAAATGAAACCGGTTACTGCCAACAAACGGTTTCACCTAGAAGAACGAAATTTGGCGAGCCGAGTGAAATTGGTGTACTAATCATTACCTGAAAGTTTCATCAAGATTGGGTGAAAAAGTGTGTGCTGAGATTTCCGGCAACTCGTAGTTTTTTGGAAGCTTGGCAGGCCCTTTCCATGAAAGTGATTCTCGCCAGTCTCTGCTTAGGGCTACATCAACAGCAAACAAACCATAGAGATAGAACTTGAAACTGCTTTATTGTGTCAACTTTCAAAGAGCTAGCACAAACCGTGTTTGATTTAGAGTTCCAAATACATGTATCCCTATAGGAGAAAACAGAGTGAAACCTCAAAATGAAACCGGTTACTGCCAACGAACAGATTCACCTAGAAGAACGAGATTTGGCGAGCCAAGTGGGATTGGTGTACTGATCATTACCTGAAAGTTTCATCAAGATTGGGTGAAAAAGTGTGTGCTGAGATTTCAGGCAACTCGTAGTTTTTTGGAAGCTTGGCAGGCCCTTTCCATGAAAGTGATTCTCGCCAGTCTCTGCTTAGGGCTACATCAACAGCAAACAAACCATAGAGATAGAACTTGAAACTGCTTTATGGTGTCAAGTTTCAAAGAGCTAGCAGAAACCGTGTTTGATTTAGAGTTCCAAATACATGTATCCCTATAGGAGAAAACAGAGTGAAACCTCAAAATGAAACCGGTTACTGCCAACGAACGGTTTCACCTAGAAGAACGAAATTTGGCGAGCCAAGTGGGATTGGTGTACTGATCATTACCTGAAAGTTTCATCAAGATTGGGTGAAAAAGTGTGTGCTGAGTTTTCAGGCAACTCGTAGTTTTTTCTAAGCTTGGCAGGCCCTTTCGATGAATGTGATTCTCGCCAGTCTCTGCTTAGGGCTACATCAACAGCAAACAAACCATAGAGATAGAACTAGAAACTGCTTTATTGTGTCAAGATTCAAAGAGCTAGCACAAACCGTGTTTGATTTAGAGTTCCAAATACATGTATCCCTATAGGAGAATACAGAGTGAAACCTCAAAATGAAACCGGTTACTGCCAACGAACGGTTTCACCTAGAAGAACGAAATTTGGCGAGCCAAGTGGGATTGGTGTACTGATCATTACCTGAATGTTTCATCGAGATTGGGTGGAAAAGTGTGTGCTGAGATTTCAGGCAACTCGTAGTTTTTTGGAAGCTTGGCAGGCCCTTCCCATGAAAGTGATTCTCGCCACTCTCTGCTTAGGGCTACATCAACAGCAAACAAACCATAGAGATAGAACTTGAAACTGCTTTATGGTGTCAAGTTTCAAAGAGCTAGCGCAAACCGTGTTTGATTTAGAGTTCCAAATACATGTATTCCTATAGGAGAAAACAGAGTGAAACCTCAAAATGAAACCGGTTACTGCCAACGAACGGTTTCACCTAGAAGAACGAAATTTGGCGAGCCAAGTGGGATTGGTGTACTGATCATTACCTGAAAGTTTCATCAAGATTGGGTGAAAAAGTGTGTGCTGAGATTTCAGGCAACTCGTAGATTTTTGGAAGCTTGGCAGGCCCTTTCAATGAAAGTGATTCTCGCCAGTCTCTGCTTAGGGCTACATCAACAGCAAACAAGCCATAGAGATAGAACTTGAAACTGCTTTATTGTGTCAAGTTTCAAAGAGCTAGCACAAACCGTGTTTGATTTAGAGTTCCGAATACATGTATCCCTGTAGGATAAAACAGAATGAAACCTCAAAATGAAACCGGTTACTGCCAACAAACGGTTTCACCTAGAAGAACGAAATTTGGCGAGCCGAGTGAAATTGGTGTACTAATCATTACCTGAAAGTTTCATCAAGATTGGGTGAAAAAGTGTGTGCTGAGATTTCCGGCAACTCGTAGTTTTTTGGAAGCTTGGCAGGCCCTTTCCATGAAAGTGATTCTCGCCAGTCTCTGCTTAGGGCTACATCAACAGCAAACAAACCATAGAGATAGAACTTGAAACTGCTTTATTGTGTCAACTTTCAAAGAGCTAGCACAAACCGTGTTTGATTTAGAGTTCCAAATACATGTATCCCTATAGGAGAAAACAGAGTGAAACCTCAAAATGAAACCGGTTACTGCCAACGAACAGATTCACCTAGAAGAACGAGATTTGGCGAGCCAAGTGGGATTGGTGTACTGATCATTACCTGAAAGTTTCATCAAGATTGGGTGAAAAAGTGTGTGCTGAGATTTCAGGCAACTCGTAGTTTTTTGGAAGCTTGGCAGGCCCTTTCCATGAAAGTGATTCTCGCCAGTCTCTGCTTAGGGCTACATCAACAGCAAACAAACCATAGAGATAGAACTTGAAACTGCTTTATGGTGTCAAGTTTCAAAGAGCTAGCACAAACCGTGTTTGATTTAGAGTTCCAAATACATGTATCCCTATAGGAGAAAACAGAGTGAAACCTCAAAATGAAACCGGTTACTGCCAACGAACGGTTTCACCTAGAAGAACGAAATTTGGCGAGCCAAGTGGGATTGGTGTACTGATCATTACCTGAAAGTTTCATCAAGATTGGGTGAAAAAGTGTGTGCTGAGTTTTCAGGCAACTCGTAGTTTTTTCTAAGCTTGGCAGGCCCTTTCGATGAATGTGATTCTCGCCAGTCTCTGCTTAGGGCTACATCAACAGCAAACAAACCATAGAGATAGAACTAGAAACTGCTTTATTGTGTCAAGATTCAAAGAGCTAGCACAAACCGTGTTTGATTTAGAGTTCCAAATACATGTATCCCTATAGGAGAATACAGAGTGAAACCTCAAAATGAAACCGGTTACTGCCAACGAACGGTTTCACCTAGAAGAACGAAATTTGGCGAGCCAAGTGGGATTGGTGTACTGATCATTACCTGAATGTTTCATCGAGATTGGGTGGAAAAGTGTGTGCTGAGATTTCAGGCAACTCGTAGTTTTTTGGAAGCTTGGCAGGCCCTTCCCATGAAAGTGATTCTCGCCACTCTCTGCTTAGGGCTACATCAACAGCAAACAAACCATAGAGATAGAACTTGAAACTGCTTTATGGTGTCAAGTTTCAAAGAGCTAGCGCAAACCGTGTTTGATTTAGAGTTCCAAATACATGTATTCCTATAGGAGAAAACAGAGTGAAACCTCAAAATGAAACCGGTTACTGACAACGAACGGTTTCACCTAGAAGAACGAAATTTGGCGAGCAAAGTTAGATTGGTGTACTGATCATTACCTGAAAGTTTCATCAAGATTGGGTGAAAAAGTGTGTGCTGAGATTTCAGGCAACTCGTAGTTTTTTGGAAGCTTGGCAGGCCATTTCCATGAAAGTGATTCTCGCCAGTCTCTGCTTAGGGCTACATCAACAGCAAACAAACCATAGAGATAGAACTTGAAACTGCTTTATTGTGTTAAGTTTCAAAGAGCTAGCACAAACCGTGTTTGATTTAGATTTCCAAATGCATGTATCCCTATAGGAAAAAACAGAGTGAAACCTCAAAATGAAACCGGTTACTGCCAACGAACGGTTTCACCTAGAAGAACGAAATTTGGCGAGCCAAGTGGGATTGGTGTACTGATCATTACCTGAAAGTTTCATCAAGATTGGGTGAAAAAGTGTGTGCTGAGATTTCAGGCAACTCGTAGATTTTTGGAAGCTTGGCAGGCCCTTTCCATGAAAGTGATTCTCGCCAGTCTCTGCTTAGGGCTACATCAACAGCAAACAAGCCATAGAGATAGAACTTGAAACTGCTTTATTGTGTCAAGTTTCAAAGAGCTAGCACAAACCGTGTTTGATTTAGAGTTCCAAATACATGTATCCCTGTAGGATAAAACAGAATGAAACCTCAAAATGAAACCGGTTACTGCCAACAAACGGTTTCACCTAGAAGAACGAAATTTGGCGAGCCGAGTGAAATTGGTGTACTAATCATTACCTGAAAGTTTCATCAAGATTGGGTGAAAAAGTGTGTGCTGAGATTTCAGGCAACTCGTAGTTTTTTGGAAGCTTGGCAGGCCCTTTCCATGTAAGTGATTCTCGCCAGTCTCTGCTTAGGGCTACATCAACAGCAAACAAACCATAGAGATAGAACTTGAAACTGCTTTATTGTGTCAAGTTTCAAAGAGCTAGCACAAACCGTGTTTGATTTAGAGTTCCAAATACATGTATCCCTATAGGAGAAAACAGAGTGAAACCTCAAAATGAAACCGGTTACTGCCAACGAACGGTTTAACCTAGAAGAACGAAATTTGGCGAGCCAAGTGGGATTGGTGGACTTATCATTACCTGAAAGTTTCATCAAGATTGGGTGAAAAAGTGTGTGCTGAGATTTCAGGCAACTCGTAGTTTTTTGGAAGCTTGGCAGGCCCTTTCCATGAAAGTGATTCTCGCCAGTCTCTGCTTAGGGCTACATCAACAGCAAACAAACCATAGAAATAGAACTTGAAATTGCTTTATTGTGTCAAGTTTCAAAGAGCTAGCACAAACCGTGTTTCATTTAGAGTTCCAAATACATGTATCCCTATAGGAGAAAACAGAGTGAAACCTCAAAATGAAACCGGTTACTGCCAACGAACGGTTTCACCTAGAAGAACGAAATTTGGCGAGCCAAGTGGAATTGGTGTACTGATCATTACCTGAAAGTTTCATCAAGATTGGGTGAAAAAGTGTGTGCTGAGATTTCAGGCAACTCGTAGTTTTTTGGAAGCTTGGCAGGCCCTTTCCATGAAAGTGATTCTCACCAGTCTCTGCTTAGGGCTACATCAACAGCAAACAAACCATAGAGATAGAACTTGAAACTGCTTTATGGTGTCAAGTTTCAAAGAGCTAGTGCAAACCGTGTTTGATTTAGAGTTCCAAATTCATGTATCCCTATAGGAGAAAACAGAGTGAAACCTCAAAATGAAACCGGATACTGCCAACGAACTGTTTCACCTAGAAGAACGAAATTTGGCGAGCAAAGTGAGATTGGTGTACTGATCATTACCTGAAAGTTTCATCAAGATTGGGTGAAAAAGTGTGTGCTGAGATTTCAGGCAACTCGTAGTTTTTTGGAAGCTTGGCAGGCCATTTCCATGAAAGTGATTCTCGCCAGTCTCTGCTTAGGGCTACATCAACAGCAAACAAACCATAGAGATAGAACTTGAAACTGCTTTATTCTGTTAAGTTTCAAAGAGCTAGCACAAACCGTGTTTGATTTAGAGTTCCAAATGCATGTATCCCTATAGGAAAAAACAGAGTGAAACCTCAAAATGTCCCCGGTTACTGCCAACGAACGGTTTCACCTAGAAGAACGAAATTTGGCGAGCCAAGTGGGATTGGTGTACTGATCATTACTTGAAAGTTTCATCAAGATTGGGTGAAAAAGTGTGTGCTGAGATTTCAGGCAACTCGTAGTTTTTTGGAAGCTTGGCAGGCCCTTTCCGTGAAAGTCATTCTCGCCAGTCTCTGCTTAGGGCTACATCAACAGCAAACAAACCATAGAGATAGAACTTGAAACTGCTTTATGGTGTCAAGTTTCAAAGAGCTAGCACAAACCGTGTTTGATTTAGAGTTCCAAATACATGTATCCCTATAGGAGAAAACAGAGTGAAACCTCAAAATGAAACCGGTTACTGCCAACGAACGGTTTCACCTAGAAGAACGAAATTTGGCGAGCCAAGTGGAATTGGTGTACTGATCATTACCTGAAAGTTTCATCAAGATTGGGTGAAAAAGTGTGTGCTGAGATTTCAGGCAACTCGTAGTTTTTTGGAAGCTTGGCAGGCCCTTTCCATGAAAGTGATTCTCGCCAGTCTCTGCTTAGGGCTACATCAACAGCAAACAAACCATAGAGATAGAACTTGAAACTGCTTTATGGTGTCAAGTTTCAAAGAGCTAGCGCAAACCGTGTTTGATTTAGAGTTCCAAATTCATGTATCCCTATAGGAGAAAACAGAGTGAAACCTCAAAATGAAACCGGTTACTGCCAACGAACTGTTTCACCTAGAAGAACGAAATTTGGCGAGCAAAGTGAGATTGGTGTACTGATCATTACCTGAAAGTTTCATCAATATTGGGTGAAAAAGTGTGTCCTGAGATTTCAGGCAACTCGTAGTTTTTTGGAAGCTTGGCAGGCCATTTCCATGAAAGTGATTCTCGCCAGTCTCTGCTTAGGGCTACATCAACAGCAAACAAACCATAGAGATAGAACTTGAAACTGCTTTATTGTGTTAAGTTTCAAAGAGCTAGCACAAACCGTGTTTGATTTAGAGTTCCGAATGCATGTATCCCTATAGGAAAAAACAGAGTGAAACCTCAAAATGAAACCGGTTACTGCCAACGAACGGTTTCACCTAGAAGAACGAAATTTGGCGAGCCAAGTGGGATTGGTGTACTGATCATTACCTGAAAGTTTCATCAAGATTGGGTGAAAAAGTGTGTGCTGAGATTTCAGGCAACTCGTAGATTTTTGGAAGCTTGGCAGGCCCTTTCCATGAAAGTGATTCTCGCCAGTCTCTGCTTAGGGCTACATCAACAGCAAACAAGCCATAGAGATAGAACTTGAAACTGCTTTATTGTGTCAAGTTTCAAAGAGCTAGCACAAACCGTGTTTGATTTAGAGTTCCAAATACATGTATCCCTGTAGGATAAAACAGAATGAAACCTCAAAATGAAACTGGTTACTGCCAACAAACGGTTTCACCTAGAAGAACGAAATTTGGCGAGCCGAGTGAAATTGGTGTACTAATCATTACCTGAAAGTTTCATCAAGATTGGGTGAAAAAGTGTGTGCTGAGATTTCAGGCAATTCGTAGTTTTTTGGAAGCTTGGCAGGCCCTTTCCATGTAAGTGATTCTCGCCAGTCTCTGCTTAGGGCTACATCAACAGCAAACAAACCATAGAGATAGAACTTGAAACTGCTTTATTGTGTCAAGTTTCAAAGAGCTAGCACAAACCGTGTTTGATTTAGAGTTCCAAATACATGTATCCCTATAGGAGAAAACAGAGTGAAACCTCAAAATGAAACCGGTTACTGCCAACGAACGGTTTAACCTAGAAGAACGAAATTTGGCGAGCCAAGTGGGATTGGTGGACTGATCATTACCTGAAAGTTTCATTAAGATTGGGTGAAAAAGTGTGTGCTGAGATTTCAGGCAACTCGTAGTTTTTTGGAAGCTTGGCAGGCCCTTTCCATGAAAGTGATTCTCGCCAGTCTCTGCTTAGGGCTACATCAACAGCAAACAAACCATAGAAATAGAACTTGAAACTGCTTTATTGTGTCAAGTTTCAAAGAGCTAGCACAAACCGTGTTTCATTTAGAGTTCCAAATACATGTATCCCTATAGGAGAAAACAGAGTGAAACCTCAAAATGAAACCGGTTACTGCCAACGAACGGTTTCACCTAGAAGAACGAAATTTGGCGAGCCAAGTGGGATTGGTGTATTGATCATAACATGAAAGTTTCATCAAGATTGGGTGAAAAAGTGTGTGCTGAGATTTCAGGCAACTCGTAGTTTTTTGGAAGCTTGGCAGGCCCTTTCCATGAAAGTGATTCTCGCCAGTCTCTGCTTAGGGCTACATCAACAGCAAACAAACCATAGAGATAGAACTTGAAACTGCTTTATGGTGTCAAGTTTCAAAGAGCTAGTGCAAACCGTGTTTGATTTAGAGTTCCAAATTCATGTATCCCTATAGGAGAAAACAGAGTGAAACCTCAAAATGAAACCGGTTACTGCCAACGAACTGTTTCACCTAGAAGAACGAAATTTGGCGAGCAAAGTGAGATTGGTGTACTGATCATTACCTGAAAGTTTCATCAAGATTGGGTGAAAAAGTGTGTGCTGAGATTTCAGGCAACTCGTAGTTTTTTGGAAGCTTGGCAGGCCATTTCCATGAAAGTGATTCTCGCCAGTCTCTGCTTAGGGCTACATCAACAGCAAACAAACCATAGAGATAGAACTTGAAACTGCTTTATTGTGTCAAGTTTCAAAGAGCTAGCACAAACCGTGTTTGATTTAGAGTTCCAAATGCATGTATCCCTATAGGAAAAAACAGAGTGAAACCTCAAAATGTCCCCGGTTACTGCCAACGAACGGTTTCACCTAGAAGAACGAAATTTGGCGAGCCAAGTGGGATTGGTGTACTGATCATTACTTGAAAGTTTCATCAAGATTGGGTGAAAAAGTGTGTGCTGAGATTTCAGGCAACTCGTAGTTTTTTGGAAGCTTGGCAGGCCCTTTCCGTGAAAGTCATCCTCGCCAGTCTCTGCTTAGGGCTACATCAACAGCAAACAAACCATAGAGATAGAACTTGAAACTGCTTTATGGTGTCAAGTTTCAAAGAGCTAGCACAAACCGTGTTTGATTTAGAGTTCCAAATACATGTATCCCTATAGGAGAAAACAGAGTGAAACCTCAAAATGAAACCGGTTACTGCCAACGAACGGTTTCACCTAGAAGAACGAAATTTGGCGAGCCAAGTGGAATTGGTGTACTGATCATTACCTGAAAGTTTCATCAAGATTGGGTGAAAAAGTGTGTGCTGAGATTTCAGGCAACTCGTAGTTTTTTGGAAGCTTGGCAGGCCCTTTCCATGAAAGTGATTCTCGCCAGTCTCTGCTTAGGGCTACATCAACAGCAAACAAACCATAGAGATAGAACTTGAAACTGCTTTATGGTGTCAAGTTTCAAAGAGCTAGCGCAAACCGTGTTTGATTTAGAGTTCCAAATTCATGTATCCCTATAGGAGAAAACAGAGTGAAACCTCAAAATGAAACCGGTTACTGCCAACGAACTGTTTCACCTAGAAGAACGAAATTTGGCGAGCAAAGTGAGATTGGTGTACTGATCATTACCTGAAAGTTTCATCAAGATTGGGTGAAAAAGTGTGTCCTGAGATTTCAGGCAACTCGTATTTTTTGGAAGCTTGGCAGGCCATTTCCATGAAAGTGATTCTCGCCAGTCTCTGCTTAGGGCTACATCAACAGCAAACAAACCATAGAGATAGAACTTGAAACTGCTTTATTGTGTTAAGTTTCAAAGAGCTAGCACAAACCGTGTTTGATTTAGAGTTCCAAATGCATGTATCCCTATAGGAAAAAACAGAGTGAAACCTCAAAATGAAACCGGTTACTGCCAACGAACGGTTTCACCTAGAAGAACGAAATTTGGCGAGCCAAGTGGGATTGGTGTACTGATCATTACTTGAAAGTTTCATCAAGATTGGGTGAAAAAGTGTGTGCTGAGATTTCAGGCAACTCGTAGTTTTTTGGAAGCTTGGCAGGCCCTTTCCATGAAAGTGATTCTCGCCAGTCTCTGCTTAGGGCTACATCAACAGCAAACAAACCATAGAGATAGAACTTGAAACTGCTTTATTGTGTCAACTTTCAAAGAGCTAGCACAAACTGTGTTTGATTTAGAGTTCCAAATACATGTATCCCTATAGGAGAAAACAGAGTGAAACCCCAAAATGAAACCGGTTACTGCCAACGAACAGTTTCACCTAGAAGAACGAGATTTGTCGAGCCAAGTGGGATTGGTGTACTGATCATTACCTGAAAGTTTCATCAAGATTGGGTGAAAAAGTGTGTGCTGAGATTTCAGGCAACTCGTAGTTTTTTGGAAGCTTGGCAGGCCCTTTCCATGAAAGTGATTCTCGCCAGTCTCTGCTTAGGGCTACATCAACAGCAAACAAACCACAGAGATAGAACTTGAAACTGCTTTATGGTGTCAAGTTTCAAAGAGCTAGCACAAACCGTGTTTGATTTAGAGTTCCAAATACATGTATCCCTATAGGAGAAAACAGAGTGAAACCTCAAAATGAAACCGGTTACTGCCAACGAACGGTTTCACCTAGAAGAACGAAATTTGGCGAGCCAAGTGGGATTGGTGTACTGATCATTACCTGAAAGTTTCATCAAGATTGGGTGAAAAAGTGTGTGCTGAGATTTCAGGCAACTCGTAGTTTTTTGGAAGCTTGGCAGGCCCTTTCGATGAATGTGATTCTCGCCAGTCTCTGCTTAGGGCTACATCAACAGCAAACAAACCATAGAGATAGAACTAGAAACTGCTTTATTGTGTCAAGATTCAAAGAGCTAGCACAAACCGTGTTTGATTTAGAGTTCCAAATACATGTATCCCTATAGGAGAATACAGAGTGAAACCTCAAAATGAAACCGGTTACTGCCAACGAACGGTTTCACCTAGAAGAATGAAATTTGGCGAGCCAAGTGGGATTGGTGTACTGATCATTACCTGAAAGTTTCATCGAGATTGGGTGGAAAAGTGTGTGCTGAGATTTCAGGCAACTCGTAGTTTTTTGGAAGCTTGGCAGGCCCTTTCCATGAAAGTGATTCTCGCCAGTCTCTTCTTAGGGCTACATCAACAACAAACAAACCATAGAGATAGATCTTGAAACTGCTTTATGGTGTCAAGTTTCAAAGAGCTAGCACAAACCGTGTTTGATTTAGAGTTCCAAATACATGTATTCCTATAGGAGAAAACAGAGTGAAACCTCAAAATGAAACCGGTTACTGACAACGAAAGGTTTCACCTAGAAGAACGAAATTTGGCGAGCAAAGTGAGATTGGTGTACTGATCATTACCTGAAAGTTTCATCAAGATTGGGTGAAAAAGTGTGTGCTGAGATTTCAGGCAACTCGTAGTTTTTTGGAAGCTTGGCAGGCCATTTCCATGAAAGTGATTCTCGCCAGTCTCTGCTTAGGGCTACATCAACAGCAAACAAACCATAGAGATAGAACTTGAATCTGCTTTATTGTGTTAAGTTTCAAAGAGCTAGCACAAACCGTGTTTGATTTAGAGTTCCAAATGCATGTATCCCTATAGGAGAAAACAGAGTGAAACCTCAAAATGAAACCGGTTACTGCCAACGAACGGTTTCACCTAGAAGAACGAAATTTGGCGAGCCAAGTGGGATTGGTGTACTGATCATTACCTGAAAGTTTCATCAAGATTGGGTGAAAAAGTGTGTGCTGAGATTTCAGGCAACTCGTAGTTTTTTGGAAGCTTGGCAGGCCCTTTCCATGAAAGTGATTCTCGCCAGTCTCTGCTTAGGGCTACATCAACAGCAAACAAACCATAGAGATAGAACTTGAAACTGCTTTATGGTGTCAAGTTTCAAAGAGCTAGCACAAACCATGTTTGATTTAGAGTTCCAAATACATGTATCCCTATAGGAGAAAACAGAGTGAAACCTCAAAATGAAACCGGTTACTGCCAACGAACGGTTTCACCTAGAAGAACGAAATTTGGCGAGCCAAGTGGGATTTGTGTACTGATCATTACCTGAAAGTTTCATCAAGATTGGGTGAAAAAGTGTGTGCTGACATTTCAGGCAACTCGTAGTTTTTTGGAAGCTTGGCAGGCCCTTTCCATGAAAGTGATACTCGCCAGTCTCTGCTAAGGGCTACATCAACAGCAAAAAAACATAGAGATAAAACTTGAAACTGCTTTATTGTGTCAAGTTTCAAAGAGCTAGCACAAACCGTGTTTGATTTAGAGTTCCAAATACATGTATCCCTATAGGAGAAAACAGAGTGAAACCTCAAAATATAACCGGTCACTGTCAACAAACGGTTTCACCTAGAAGAACGAAATTTGGCGAGCCAAGTGGGATTTGTGTACTGATCATTACCTGAATGTTTCATCAAGATTGGGTGAAAAAGTGTGTGCTGAGATTTCAGGCAACTCGTAGTTTTTTGGAAGCTTGGAAGGCCCTTTCCATGAAAGTCATTCTCGCCAGTCTCTGCTTAGGGCTACATCAACAGCAAACAAACCATAGAGATAGAACTTGAAACTGCTTTATTGTGTCAAGATTCAAAGAGCTAGCACAAACCGTGTTTGATTTAGAGTTCCAAATACATGTATTCCTATAGGAGAAAACAGAGTGAAACCTCAAAATGAAACCGGTTACTGACAACGAAAGGTTTCACCTAGAAGAACGAAATTTGGCGAACAAAGTGAGATTGGTGTACTGATCATTACCTGAAAGTTTCATCAAGATTGGGTGAAAAAGTGTGTGCTGAGATTTCAGGCAACTCGTAGTTTTTTGGAAGCTTGGCAGGCCATTTCCATGAAAGTGATTCTCGCCAGTCTCTGCTTAGGGCTACATCAACAGCAAACAAACCATAGAGATAGAACTTGAAACTGCTTTATTGTGTTAAGTTTCAAAGAGCTAGCACAAACCTGTTTGATTTAGAGTTCCAAATGCATGTATCCCTATAGGAAAAAAACAGAGTGAAACCTCAAAATGAAACCGTTACTGCCAACGAACGGTTTCACCTAGAAGAACGAAATTTGGCGAGCCAAGTGGGATTGGTGTAGTGATCATTACCTGAAAGTTTCATCAAGATTGGGTGAAAAAGTGTGTGCTGAGATTTCAGGCAACTCGTAGTTTTTTGGAAGATTGGCAGGCCCTTTCCATGAAAGTGATTCTCGCCAGTCTCTGCTTAGGGCTACATCAACAGCAAACAAACCATAGAGATAGAACTTGAAAACTGCTTTATTGTGTCAACTTTCAAAGAGCTAGCACAAACCGTGTTTGATTTAGAGTTCCAAATACATGTATCCCTATAGGAGAAAACAGAGTGAAACCTCAAAATGAACCGGTTACTGCCAACGAACAGTTTCACCTAGAAGAATGAGATTTGGCTAGCCAAGTGGGATTGGTGTACTGATCATTACCTGAAAGTTTCATCAAGATTGGGTGAAAAAAGTGTGTGCTGAGATTTCAGGCAACTCGTAGTTTTTTGAAGCTTGGCAGGCCCTTTCCATGAAAGTGATTCTCGCCAGTCTCTGCTTAGGGCTACATCAACAGCAAACAAACCATAGAGATAGAACTTGAAACTGCTTTTATGGTGTCAAGTTTCAAAGAGCTAGCACAAACCGTGTTTGATTTAGAGTTCCAAATACATGTTATCCCTATAGGAGAAAACAGAGTGAAACCTCAAAATGAAAACCGGTTACTGCCAACGAACGGTTTCACCTAGAAGAACGAAATTTGGCGAGCCAAGTGGGATTGGTGTACTGATCATTACCTGAAAGTTTCATCAAGATTGGGTGAAAAAGTGTGTGCTGAGTTTTCAGGCAACTCGTAGTTTTTTGGAAGCTTGGCAGGCCCTTTCGATGAATGTGATTCTCGCCAGTCTCTGCTTAGGGCTACATCAACAGCAAACAAACATAGAGATAGAACTAGAAACTGCTTTATTGTGTCAAGATTCAAAGAGCTAGCACAAACCGTGTTTGATTTAGAGTTCCAAATACATGTATCCCTATAGGAGAATACAGAGTGAAACCTCAAAATGAAACCGGTTACTGCCAAACGAACGGTTTCACCTAGAAGAACGAAATTTGGCGAGCCAAGTGGGATTGGTGTACTGATCATTACCTGAAAGTTTCATCGAGATTGGGTGGAAAAGTGTGTGCTGAGATTTCAGGCAACTCGTAGTTTTTTGGAAGCTTGGCAGGCCCTTTCCATGAAAGTGATTCTCGCCAGTCTCTGCTTAGGGCTACATCAACAGCAACAAACCAAAGAGATAGAACTTGAAACTGCTTTATGGTGTCAAGTTTCAAGAGCTAGCGCAAACCGTGTTTGATTTAGAGTTCCAAATACATGTATCCCTATAGGAGAAAACAGAGTGAAACCTCAAAATGAAACCGGTTACTGCCAACGAACGGTTTCACCTAGAAGAACGAAATTTGGCGAGCAAAGTGAGATTGGTGTACTGATCATTACCTGAAAGTTTCATCAAGATTGGGTGAAAAAGTGTGTGCTGAGATTTCAGGCAATTTGTAGTTTTTTAAGTCCAGATTAAATTAAACCCTTACAAAATTACACTCTAAATCATGACACCAAAGGAGGTGGGAAGCAGAGGATCCTGGTTTCCATGAGTTTTTTTTTGCAATATTTGCCCTCTGTCCTCTTGTATTCTGCCCCTGCTCCTGAGGGATTGGAAGGGACTGGCCCTCTTCTGCTCCTTTCAGGTCAGTTTCACAGTGCAAAACACATGGAGGACCTGCTGGTGCTAGCTCCTGCTTAAGACTGGTTGAGCTGATCGCTACTAGATTTTTGTAATTTGCCGTCTGCCCTCAGACCCTGTTAGCCACCCCAGGATAGCAGAGGTGGGAGAGATACAGTGCACACGAGTGAAAGCCTGTGTTATGGTTTGGATGTGAGGTGTCTCCCAAAATCTCAAGAGACAATGCAAGAAGACTCAGAGGTGAAATAATTGGGTTATGAGAGTCTTAAATCAATCAGTGAATTAATCCCCTGATGGGATGAACTGAGAGGTGACTGAAGGCAGATAGGGTGTGGCTGGAGGAGGTGGGTCACTGGGGGTGTAGCTTTAGGGTATATATTTTGTATCTGGCGAATGGAGTCTCTCTCTCTGCTTTCTGATCATCATGCAAGTTGCTTCCCTCTGCTACATTCCTCCCCCATGTTCTGCCTCACCTCAAGCTCTGAGGAAGAGAGCCGGCCTTCTGTAGACTGAGACCTCTGAAACCGTGAGACCTCAGATAAACTTTTCCTGCTCTACAATTGTTCTGGTCAGATGTTTTAGTCACAGCCGTGAAAAAGCTAAGACAGCCTGCTGTGTCCATCCTGAGCCACAGCTGTGAGTCCTGGAACCCTGGTCCCACTGCACAACCCCTCCTTCAGCACTTGCTCTGTGTCAGACCCTTCTTGACAGATTGCAGCCCAACCTCCCGGAGGGATAAGACACAGGGTGATCAACGTTTCCATGGTTGTATATTAGGGAAGAGTGGCTTGCTTTTAGGACATTAAAGGGGCTCATCACCTCACCTAAAGGGAGATGGGACAAGGGAGGGGAAGGCTTCCTGGAGGAGATGGTGCCTACAGAGAAATAAGAGAGGGTATTCCAGACACTGCAAAGTGTACCTGAGAGCAAACCTATAGGCTTGAGGTGTTGGGACTCAGAGAGTTCAAAAGGCAGCACACAGAGATCCAACATGCATACTGGAGAGCTTGGACAGGTCCCCTGCAGAAACATGCCATGAGGTCGTAAAGCAGGAGAACAGCTGTCAATAGATGGGCCACCCTGGGCCCAAGGATCTCATTTGTCAAGAAGGGACCTGAGCTTCCTCTGCCTGCCCTCAGGTTCTCTATACCATGTGCACTTGCCTCTGGGTTGTGGTCAGTCAGATCCAGGTCCATCTGGAGACAGAAAACAGATGTATTAGCCCCTGTGTAGATCCCAAGATTCTCTACTATATCCCCTGGAAAATAGAAAAAATTTAAAGTCACATGGAAGGGGAAAAAACCTGGACAGGCATCCTGGCAGGTTGGAAGCCAGGTTTGGAGAAGGTCAGTGACTTGGGAAGTAGTTTGACACATCACTCAGCATCACCCTGGCTATTCAC